>NW_012267325.1:4635993-4709499 GCF_000151885.1 Dipodomys ordii
CACACACACACACACACACACACACACACACACACACACACACACACACACACACCCTAACTTCCAAGAATGAAGACAGAATTTTGTTTGTTTTTTAAGAACACCTACTTTCCAGGCAACCTGCCTGAGAACTTGTTTACTTTGGAGGAATGATTATTTCTTTTGCTTCCTGGAAACAAAAGAAAAATCAGCCCTTTGCCTATTTTCTGGGACAAGAGCCAACTTATTATTACCTAACTAAATTTGTTGGAAAAATGACAACAACTTAAAGTATACATCTGTATAATAAGTATATATCTGTATAATATGTAAAATGCATAATTATAAAATAGCATAAAAACAGTAAAATTAATTAATGGAAGGCTCATGTTGATGAATGGAGTGCTTGCCTGGTGATTATTTGTTTATGTTAATGGTATGCGTGTCATGAAAAAACTGGTCTGAACACTGGACATGACTACAAAATAAAAATAAAACTAAAAGATGAGTTTTTGCTATATAATAGATCCATTATCATAAGAGTATGCTTTACATTTTTGCATAAATTTTACTCTGTAACTTTGAAAACCTTTTGCACCCTGCAAGGGAGAGAAGTGTTCATTTATGAATAATTGTGTAGGTAAAGAAACTTCTTCACCCATGTTCATGTGGATGTATGCATGCTTCTCTATTCATTTCTTCCTGGTATTTTTCCTTCCAGTCTATGATCATGATTAAGTTCTTCTGAGATCCAAAATCAAAGCAAGCAAACAAGTTTTCTATAAACTCTGACTCAATCTTTCTTAACTTCGGTCCCATCTCTTTTCTCGAAAACTATGAAAAAGTGGCCCATACTGTGTTCTCTGCTTTTCTAGCTCTGTGTTCAGATTTGCCTCGCTATTGTTGATCTGAATTTACATGTAATAATAAATCATTACTAAACAAGCCTTATCTATTTTGACTGCTCAGCTGCAAAATTTGACCTTATTGCCTATTTCTATTCCTGACTCTCTAGTCTCATCATTTCTATATAATTAAATATCTTTTCTTTAAAATTTTTATCTTTCTGCTCTCATTCTTTGGTCATTTTTCATTTTTTCCTATTCACAGTTGATAATTTTAGAACTCTTTCCCCCATTACTCTTCTTATTCTCTATTACTTTCTGTAACAATTAATCTCGGGGCAACTAATTTTAGAATTAACAATTTCAGAATACATATTTTTTTCTTCTAAATTGTATATTCTCACTCATTTGCATGTCTATCAGTTATATATCCTCCCTGAAATTCTGCCAGAGAAACACACAGATACACTTCAATTATTGTCTCTCCCCTATGTTCTTTCACTCCATTTGATCAACAAAGCAGTCTTCACCTTTCCTTTCCCCTCATCATTTGCCTTCAGTCATTCATCAACCTAGAGGAAGTGTATAAATATCATTTATCTTCTGTCTCATAACTTTATTTGCTAACTCTTGTGTTCAAACTGTTTCTTATTGTCTTAACATGCCCAGAGGTCTGTAACAGATGTGCCAAGACTGAGCCTAGTTCTACCTGAAGCTGTGATTTCATTACCACACTTAGTATACTGCCTATTGTTTCAAATTAATAAGAACTACTAGACACAGGACTTATGAATAACTGTTAACCATTTTGTATATTTTTCCTTTAAACCCCTGCTTTCATTGTATTTGATGTTGGTATAATTTTTGTAGGGGAAGGGCAAAAACAAACTGTTTAAATAGGGATACAGGTGGACCCATTGCAACAATGCAGTGTACAAGTTGTTATGTCAAAATACGAACTTTACAACTTTGGCTGGGGTGGGGGTGTGGGGGGGTGGGGGAGGGAGAAGATGGGAAAGGATGGGAAGGGAAAACAAAGAGGAGGCAATGCTTGATAAGAAATGTACTCATTACTTTGCCCATGTAATTGTACGGTATTTTCATTAATCTCCTTATTTATATGATGAACACAGAACATTAGTGAAAGATACTAGCATGAGTTATATGACTACCAACCACAGTCTGTCAAAGTAGATATGCAAATAAATCTTGACCCATCTGTGAGACTGGCGGGTGTTAAGAGTATAACAAACTTTTGAGAGGATGTAGAGAGACTGGGCTATGTAAAAGTGGATTTTGAAGAAAGAGTTCAAGTCTGCATGATAATTAGCTGGACAGGGATGTTCATGCAGAGGAAATAATCTCAGCAAGGAATAGCATGTTTAATAATAAGCAACAAACACTTTGTGTATAGGGATTTACTGGATTCCTTAGAGGAACAACAAAAATATATTAGTGATAATTTTGGTAATTTTTTGTTTGTTTTTACTTCTTTCTTTCTTTTCTTTTTTCTTCGTATTTTTTCTTCGTGCTGGTCCTGGGTCTTGAACTCAGGGTTTGGGTTCTGTCCTTGAGCTTTTTTTGCTCAGGGCTTGTGTTTTATCACTTCAGCCATAACTCTACTTCCAGTTCTTTTGGTGATTTATTGCAGACAAGTGTCTCAAGTCTTTTCTGCCCTGGCTAGTTTCAAACCACGACCCTCAGATCTCAACCTCCTGAGTAGCTAGGATTATAGGCATGAGCCACCAGCTCCCAGATCACTTTGGTAATTCTAAACACCTGTACGCATACAGTTGGGAAAAAGATGTAAAGGAGGTAAATCAGGAGGATTAAAATTTAAAAGTTGAGATAATAGTTAATAAGAACCCAGATCATCTTGTTGACTATGCAAAGAAGAGAGAAACTCCAGTAGTCATATTCTGAAGACATGTCCAGATTCTTCATTTGCACATAAAAATGTTTATACTTTGCTTCGTTTTGCCCTGTAGACATGGGATGTCGAGCTGGAAAGATCTGCAGAATCCTGGGCAGAGACTTGTTTGTGGGAGCATGGACCCTCAAGCCTGCTGCCATCCATTGGACAGAATTTAGGAGCACACTGGGGAAGGTAGCTAAAAATATATCTTTTTCTTCCTGCTGAAAATAAAGTTTGCAACTAAGTGTTTATCAGTTCATTGTTGCAAGTATTTGATGACTTGGTTTATACATGAAAAACAACTAATCACAAAGCAAACAACACAATCTCAAATATTGATTAGAATAAAATAATCACTTATTTGACTTATTTTTAAGTCAGTGATATATTAACAATAGTAATATAGTGTACCTAGATATTCAAAATTTGTCAATATCTTTCTCTCAAATTTCTTCATTTTGGGGGGGTTTGGTTTTAGATTTTTCTCCAAATTGTTTTCTGTGTTTATCTTCCTCTTATAGATATAGGCCCCCAACATTTCACGTGCAAGCATGGTACGATGAAGTGAGAGACTTTAGCTACCCCTATGAACATGAATGCAACCCATACTGTCCATTCAGATGCTCTGGTCCTGTATGTACTCACTATACACAGGTATGTGTTGTACAGATTTCATTTCATTTCTTTGTCCTGTGTTAGTGTAATTACAGAACAATGTAGTTCCTGAATGTAGGTCATTCTTACGTGTTATTTAATATACTTATTAGAAGGAACTGTAAAAGTATTGATCACTTGCAATAGGTTTGTCCATTTTTATAAATAATGTAAGCAGTTAACACAAACGTATGTGAAAACATAATATTGGAATAATTTTATGAAATATATTTTAATATGACCCCTGTACATGCATTTGAAAGAGTTCATCTTCAAAATTTCAATTTAATATTATAAGTATATACTAATTTTCCAATTACTGAATATTTACATGTTTTTAATGTTTAGTATTCACATTTGTATGCATTAGATATGTTCTGAACTTCCAAGCAAACAATGGAAGGAGGATTTAATTTAATTAAAGCTCATCAGTGATGAGTTTTTGGAGCTTTTATGGCTATTATTAGTGAGTTTGTGGAAGATGATGGTTCTGTACACCTTTACCTGTGACAAGATTATAGTTAGCTTCAAATGACAATGTGAAAAAATTCACAAACTTAAAAAATTGTTCCAGTGTCTTCTTTTAAGATGCAAAATTATCTTTGTTAGTTTATTCTTCATAGAAATAAGACATAGAACTTTGAATTTTTTTAGTAAGTTTGTAATTTGAAATTTTCAAGTGTGTGTGTGTGTGTGTGTGTGTGTGTGTGTGTGTGTGTGTGTGTGTGTGTGTGCGTGCTGGTCCTGAGGCTTGAACTTGGGGCCTGTTCACTGTCCTTGGCTTTTTTTGCTCAAGCCTAGTTCTTAGCTACTTGAGCTACAGCTCCACTTCCAGCTTTTTGGTGGTTTATTAGGGATAGGAGTCTCAAGAACTTTACTGCTTCAGCTGGCTTTGAAACATGATCCTCAGATCTCGACCTTCTGAGTAGTTAGGATTACACATGTGAGCCACTGGCACCCAGCTGAAAATGTTGATATTTTTATTTCAGATTAAGCTATTTGCCTGCAGATTTTTTAGAAAAAAATTGAATTAAGTACAATTCAAACTCTCAGAAAAAAGTGCCCCCTTTAAATATTGCCTTTTTTCATTTTGAATGGTAAGTATTGGTCTCTTAGTTTTGGTATTTTATTCATTTTCTCCCCAGATATGTTGTTCTCTTATTTCATCTCAGCCTGTTTTCTCTGATTCTTTCTTTTCTGTAATGTAGGTGGTATGGGCAACAAGTAGCAGAATAGGATGTGCCATTAATTTGTGCCACAACATGAATATCTGGGGACAGATATGGCCCAAAGCTGTCTACCTGGTGTGCAATTATTCCCCAAAGTGAGTAGACCATGAGATGTAAATTTACCCTCACAACATGTACTTACATCATTTTCAGTGTATGTTGAATAATACTTTTACTTAATATATCTAATATAGCAGTGCCTAATTGCCTAGTGCATAAAATCAGTGAGTACTTAGAAGAAATATAAAAACTGGCACAATCTTTGTGAAGAATCTGTTTTCAGTTTAACTCATTGAGATATTCTATCCTATAAATAGTAATTTTGAAGAGAGATGGCCCAGTATAAATTAATTGAGAAATCTACTTTCATCTGTGCAAAGCCCATTAGAGTAAAATATTCTATATTCATCTGGGTTTTAGTGGCTCATACTTTCAATCCTTGCTACTCAGGAGAATGAGATCTGGAGGATCCCAGTTTAAAGCCAGCCTGAGCAGGAAAGTCCACCAAAATAACTATCAAAAAGCAGAGCTGGGAAGGTGGCTCAGTGATAGAGCACTTGCTTTGCATGCATGAGGCCCTGGGTTCCATTCCTCAGCACCACATAAGCAAAAAGAAAAAAACCGGAAGTGGTGCTGTGGCTCAGGTGGTAGAGTGCTAGCTTTGAACTGAAGAGCTGAGGAACAGCGCCCAGGCCCAGAGTTCAGGTCCCATGACCGGACCCAAAATAAAAGCAGGGCTGGAGGCATGGTTCATATAGTAGAGCTCCAGCTGAGTAAGCAAGCTAAGGAAACAGTAGGCCCTGAGTTCAAACACTGATACATCTAAAATTTTTTAGATTCAAATTTAAATTTATGGTCTATTTTTAATAAATTATGGAATATAAGTGAATATCCCATTAAAGAATTTAATTTTCTAGGAAAGTTTGATTTAAAATTTTTCAGCTGTATATGCAGCAAATTTTTGGAATATTTTCAAAAGCATAACAATCTGTTTTTGAATGTAATAGTGCAAAATTCTCTGTATTACCCGACATAGTAATACACAAAGATCTAATTGAGAAGAATCTCATATGGTGATGCTTTTTAACATATGATAATTAGTGCACTTTATAATAGAGCATACCATCTTTTTAGGGGAAACTGGTGGGGTCATGCCCCTTATAAACATGGAAGACCCTGTTCTGCTTGTCCACCTAGTTTTGGAGGAGGCTGTAGAGAAAACCTGTGCTACAAAGGTGAGTATTGTTCTGTTAGAATATTCACTTTGTTCTGTGTTTTTAATGTAGTTGTGTACTAATTTTTCTTGGAAAAAAAAGTAAAAGCAGGCTTCGGGAATACAGCTCAGATATAGATTGCGAATCCTGCTTGAAACCCTCATTCTATCCACTTGGCACTACAAAAGAGATGAACAGGTGAAAAAACCAAAGCATATTTGATTATTGAATGGTTCCTAAAACTGTATTTCACATATTTTGAAGCTGTCATGTGAAAACATATATTATTTTAAAGTTTAAATGATGAGTATAATAGCATTTATTATACTAACGTATAAGAAGGAATGTTTCATGATTATTTCAGATAACCATTTTTATCCATTTTCTTCTTTCAATTTCCTCCAAAATGACAACACATTGTCTAAATAATCCTTTTGATATATTGTTGAGTAGTTAGTCCCATAACTTGTCAAAAGTTTGTTTGTATGGCAAATTAGCACAAATCATTTTAAAAGTAAAAAAAACCCAACTTTTTATGTGTCTTTCTGTCCTAGGTGTATTGAATTATATACTGAGTCTTAGTTTCTCACTGCAAACTATATAATTTTTCATGCTATTATGTAACAAAAATATATAATGGTATCATTAAGTCATTGAAATTAGTGCTCTCAACTGCTTTACATTTGCAAAAAGCATATAAGAATATCATTTCCCATTATAGTGAATAAAGATAAAATACAAATGACACAGCTTTGGGAGAAGTCACATGTGGTGGTTCAAGTGAGACCTCTGTTGCTTTGTACTTTCTGCTTAATGATGACTAAATGAGGATTCATGTGGATCATGTTACAAAGTGTTTGAATCTATGGCAGCCTTTTTGCAGTGCTTGTGAAGAGATATTCATTATCTATAAAGAGCAGGCAAGAAGCACTCATTTATGTCAGCCTGGGCTGTATGTCATTTTTCAACTTTTGCAAGTATTCGTTACATCTTTTCAGTGATAGTGCTTTTTTCTCTATGCCTGAACCAGCCACTTTCCAGCCCTTCATCAGTGATCACTATGTCTTACGTTAAGCAGACTTTTCTCTGAATTCACACTTCGTTTTTTCTCTAGGTTTTGAGTTCTTGGACATGAAAATACACCCTCTTCAAGATGTGCCACTGACAAGCCCTTGATATGGGCCAGTCTGGAAAAAACAAATCTCAAGCTTGAAATTATTCTGTATTTCATATTGTACAGAATTGAGAGAGAGACAGAGAGAGAGGTAGAGAGACACAGAGAGACACACAGAGAAAGAGAAAGTGACAGAGAGAGAGAGAGAGAGAGAGAGACAGAGAGAACTTTTTCATGGAAATAGATATAAATATTCAGGGTAGGGCATATCAACCCTTCTTTCAACTACATTTCCATTATGCAGAGTTCTAAATATGATTTTTTTTCCTGAAGATGCTAGAAATAGAATTCCATTGGAGAAATCAAGTTCAAATTTCCTAGGCTCTGACTTTATTAGATCACAGTGTCAATTTCAGTTGAATATCAGCCAGATATATTTCACTTATCTTAGTGCAGTGCAATTAGATCAGCCAGCACCTTGGCTCTCACTCACCCCTAAAAGTACTGGTTTTCTTGTTTTAAATATTAAACAGATAAAGAAAAATCAATCCACTTTTTAATGCTCGATAAAATGAAATTCATGTCTTAAATCCTTTCTCTCTAACAGAAGGGTCAGATGGGTATTATCCAGCCAGAGAAGAGGAAACAAATGAAATTGAACGGCAGCAGGCACAAGTGCATGACTCCCATGTCCGGACAAGATCAGATGATAGTAACAGGAATGAAGTCATAAGCACCCAGCAAATGTGTAAGACCCCTGCACATTTATTTATATGAGGGCATATCCACCTATATTGTTATTGCATGTTTTTAGAATGGAAAGAAGTATGCCAATATAATGTACATAATAAATCAGAGGTGAATTTATGGGAGGTAAGAAGAATTTTACCTTATCAAAATTGTTTTTGTTTTTTCCTGTTAGCCCAAATCGTTTCTTGTGAAGTAAGGCTACGAGACCAGTGCAAAGGGACCACCTGCAACAGGTAATAGCTACTATGATTACTATGGTCAGCTGATGAAATAGAAGACACATTTGAATTAAATCCTGATAGTGGAGCTAAGTTTGTTCTCAATTATTTTCACTTAGATATGAATGCCCTGCCGGCTGTTTGGACAGCAAAGCCAAAGTAATTGGCAGTGTACATTATGAAATGGTAAGCAACACAAGTGTAATTATTTGGGAACAGTAACCCCAGATTTTTATTGTGTATTATACAACTTATGCCAAATGCATATGTGTATATACACATTATTTTTCTCAGAAATATTTAAGTTAAAAGTTATTTAAATAGTTGTTATCTTTTGTAGAACTTTAATATTCTATTATCTTTGTATCTCCTTCCTTTTTTTCAGCAATCCAGTATCTGCAGAGCTGCAATTCACTATGGTATAATAGATAATGAAGGTGGCTGGGTAGATATCACTAGACAAGGAAGGAAACATTATTTTATCAAATCCAATAGAAATGGCATTCAAACAATTGGGTAAGTGTTAAAAGATCATTTGGGTCAGATGATTTTTAAATGGTAAAAATGAGCTAATTTAATTTTAGAACAAAGTCTAGAAAATTTATATATGAAGAACAGAAGTAACTTCATTTTAGCCACATATTTTCTATGGATAAAAAGAAGAGAAAGGATCTAAATTTAAAATCAAATCCCTTTGCTTATAAAATGCGTGGCAAAACTTTGAGTTTTCAAATGTGATAAAGAATGTATGAATTTATAGCTAACTCAATGTAAAACAACACATTTTTCAAATATGTTAGAAGATACCCCAGAAAAGATAATTTGCATATTCTCTACCCTGGTTAGGAAAAATGCTTACTTCATGTCACAGCAATTTTGTTAACAGGATAAATTGTGTAAAAGATCATTTTTTGAAACAGTCTCTAATCTATAGTATTATATGTATGTAGTTTAACATAACATAAAAAAGCATTTACTAATTTTAAAAGATCTTCTCATACAAAGTATATTTTAATTCTAAAACCCCGTGGATTTTTACTTTTAAAAAGCAGAATAATATAGGCTTTTGTAATATCTTTGTTTATTGTATTTTTTCTCAAAGTTAGGAATTAAACATATTGAACTCAATACTCCACAATAGAATTAAGTTGGAATTCACAATTAAAAACAAATAATTTTTTATAGAAATATACTTATGGGGCTGAGAAGGTGGCTCAGTGGTAGAGCGCTTGCCTTGCATGCATGAGTTCCTGGGTTTGATTCCTCAGTACCACATAAACAGACAGAAAAAAGCCGGAAGTGGCACTGTGGCTCAAGTGGTAGAGCGCTACCCTTGAGCTGAAGAGCTGAGGGACAGCGCCCAGGCCCAGAGTTCAGGCCCCACGAGCGGACCTAAAAAAAAAAAAAAAAAAGAAATGTACTTATTACTTTACTGATTTACTTTACTTTGACTGTAACTCTGTACACTACCTGTACAACAAAATAAAATATAAAAATTTATTAAAAACCTCAAATTTTATTTTATTTTATTTTTTAAATTTAATTTTATTATCAAGGTGTTATACAGAGGTTACAGTTACATGACCTTTTATATATCCAATTTTGCTGAAAAGCTTGATGTGTAATTCTACCCATTAGTAATAATTCTCTTTAATAAAATGTTCATTAGTTTATCTATTCAGAAAATTTTTTATTGCCACTAAGGAATAATAATTATTGGCTCTGGACAACTGAACATTGAGTGCTGTATTAAAATTTTCTTCTATTATTTACTATTTTCCCCTCTTAAACTTAATTTTGGGTTGTCTCTTGTAAAAATGCTAATGTGGCATGCATTATGTTTAATAAGTCATATATTTTGCACTTCAGACTATTATTTGGTGGAGCCATATTACAGATAATAAATAGTAAATGAATTTGAAGATGCTATAAATAAAAGATTGTTGAGGTCGTAGACTTTGAATCCTATGCAAATGTATTCAGTGGGCATACCACGTTAAGTAACATTCCTTTGCCACCTTACTAACTCTGCCATACATGTTTTTTCTTAAAATGTGGGTGTAAATAAGCCAGTTATAATTTTGATATATGATAATGTACCTAATTTTGCATTCCTGTTTTTTAATAGTGCATGTATTTAGAAGTTCTTTCATTTGCAATAGACCTGTGACAGATAATAGAGTGAGCAAAAAAGTATTCCCAAGATACTTTTGTTTTGTGGTCTTTTAATAATATGACTTCATATTTGTTGTACTAAAGGATTAACTAGCTTGGTTCTATGGAGACAGTTTTAATTTTGATATAACACAAATATGTACTTATATATGCCTTGTTTTATGCTATTGGTCAATAACTTTTTGAGATTGTAGTGAAAATAAACCATTCGTCAATGTGAATAATGATATTGATCTGATGAGGGGAATTTGAATTTAGGATGAAATAGATATATTCTTGTATCACTACCTATGTAACTATTTAAATATAAATGAGTAATAACCAAAGTACACATAGACATGGAAGTTCCAAAAATGGTCCTGATGATGGTAATTGTAAGCAAGTGATTGACATTTCTATGTTTTTTATCCTCAGCAAATATCAGTCTGCTAATTCCTTCACAGTCTCTAAAGTAACAGGTTAGCATTTTTTCATCATTTTCTAATTGCTGTATAGTATGTTTTTGATTAGTCACTTACTGTTCTGTGTTTTAATTCTTTAGTTCAGGCTATAACTTGTGAAACTACTGTGGAACAGCTCTGCCCATTTCATAAGCCTACTTCACACTGCCCAAGGTAGGTGTGAATACACGTGTGTGTGTGCGTGCGTGTATGTGTGTACATGCATGCACTTTTGTGTGATGCTTTTTCTGGTGATACACTTTTTTACCTGGAATTCTGGTATTTATAGGATTCAAAGTTCTGAATGTTCTTAAACTGTGATGCAAGATGGAGCAGTGACATCTCTTTGATCATGTATACTCCAGGTGCTCCTACTGTGTCTTCTCCAAATACAGAGGGCTTGCTGCCATCCCATAATAGCAGAGACTAATCATGTGACCTCTATGTTCCTATGTGCTATAAGGAGTTTTTAATTAGCCTGGTTGGGGTATTACAAAAAAATGCCACATATTGGATGACATAGACAACAGAATTTTGTTTCTCACAGTTCTGGACTATGGGAAGTACAAAATTCAGTTGTTAACTGATATGTTCTTGCTAGGGGCTGTCTTTCTAGCTTTCAGATAGTCACCTTCCTTTTGTGTCATCACAGGGGTTGGCACAGAGTGTGCTCCCTTGTATCTATTGTAAAAGTGATGTACAGAGTGGTTACAGTTACATAAGTCAGGTAATGAGTACATTGTCTTTTGAAGTGTCACCCCCCCCATTCTCTTCCAGTTTTTGCCATCCTGTCCGCCCTTTCCCTCGAGTTATATAGTTCATTTCCAACATAGTGTCCCCTTCCCCATCCCAAATCAGTAAACAAAGGGTAGAGAAATCAAATACAGCAATAAAAGGGAATAAACCAACGAAAAAAGGGAAGGAAAGAAAAAAAGAACTGACAACAGTACAATAAAAAGAACTTCTTGTTTCTATTTCTTGGAGTTCTTTTCAATAAGCATCATTTTATATGGTCATATGCACATAGTTATTGAGCCCTTGTGATCCTCTTCTAAGAATATCCTCCTTTGTTCTTACTGTGAATGTTTAGGCTCCTGTTTAACTATTCATGCCCAAGTGTAATTATTTGTCTTTTACTATCCATTGGGTTTATTTGTAGATTTACAGGCACATACAGCTTATGTTTCTTTGGGTCTGGTTTATTTCACTTGGTGCAATTTTTTTCCAAGACTCCCCTCAGTGGATGAATGGACCAAGAAAATGTGGTATATATACACAGTGGGATTCTATGCTTCCATCAGAAAGAATGGCAATGTATCTCTTCTTAAAATGACAAGCATTAACCTTATTGCATAAGGGTTCCACTCTTAGGATCTCATTTGACCCTAATTACCCCCGTAAAGGTCCTACTTTCAAATCCAGTCATATTCAACCAATGAATTTTGGAGTGATATAAACATGGAATTCCTCCAACAGAAACTAAAATGGTAGAATTCTTACATTCTAACACTGTTATCCAGTTTCTAAGTTAGATTAATCTAATTGCAGTTGGTAAGTTAAAATACTCATTTATTCATTTTAAAGAATTATAATGAAGTTTACCTACTATAAAATAATGAAAGAAAGGCTACATTTTTGTCTTAGCCAAGCTGACATGAAACTGTTATGTTATGGTACTACACCCTAATCTGTACACAGGAAGGGTGTTATGTTCCTAAATATCCAGTCCTAATTCTCTCCCACTGCTTTCATTAATGCAAGCATCCACATGACTTCTAGAAACCATCAATAATATTTATAAGTATAATTGTAGCCTGATGTACTGGCTTTACTTAAAATATTTAAGGATCCTATATTTGTGGGACTTAATTTACTTTGGAAAGCCTTCATTACTTACCCTTTTAAAATAAAATCAGAGCAGAGCATGAGTGATTCACACTGGTCATCCTAGCTACTCAGTAGGCTGAGATCTGAGGATAGCAGTTTGAACATAACCCATTCAAGAAAGCTCCAATTAACCACCAGGAAGTCAGAAGTGGAGCTTTGGCTCAGGTGGTAGAGAGTTAGCCTTGAGCAAAAAGAAGCTCAGAGACAGTGCCCAGACCCTGAATTCAAGTCCCAATATCAACATAAAAACACACAAATAAATAAAAAGAATCAGTATTTCATTTAGAAGAATAAGACGGTGTTCACAAGAAAACAGAAGATATTAATATAAAAGTGATTATTTCTTTTCTGCCAGTAGGAACTTTCTCAGTTATAAGCACGAAATCAGTTCCTCCATGTAGGAAATACTAACCTGATTCCCATTAGAAACCCAGTTCTTTTTTGTCTGCATGACAAGTAATGATGTTACTTATGTGACAGTTGATAACTAGGGAGCCATCTGTCTTAGCATTTCATCTTTCTTCTATAGCTTAGACAGTCTATTCAAGAGAGAATGACTAGAGCAAATAAACTTTAAAACTTTAATTGTGGAAGAACATGAACTGACTAGATTTACCTGCACAGTGACATCCTTGGGATGCTCCGTTGCTGTCAGGACAACCCAAAACAAACTGCCTCAGTTACTTAGTACCTAACCTTGTAGAAAATGTGGTGTGTATGTGTGTGTGTGAAAGTGTGTGTCTGTGTGTTTAGTATAATTGTATGGTTTTGCATGCATGTGTGTTTATGTCTGTTTGTATATGTTAATGGAAATAGTTTACATATATATACATATATATGCAATTAAACCTTTAAAATCTATTGCATGTTTAATGTAAAAATAGTTGTCATTATATGCCTCAGTATTTTCATTCAAAGCTTACAGGCAAAGTATAGATCAAAGAGTATTTCCTAAATCACTACCTATCTTTACAATAGTATGTGACAGGTGTTAAAAACAGAGATCAAACATAAACAAAAAGAAGTTCCTCAAGTCTTTCTTTTAAATAAACTCAACTTAGAATTGCTAATGGTGACCATCTGTAAGTTAAATGCCAGGAATGAGTGAGGCATTAGAAAGCATGATCCCAAGGCAGAACAGGTGGTTTTCTACCATAAGATGGGTGGTGAGTATGGTTCTCACCATGAAATCATTTTCTAATCAAGGGAGGCCTCCCTCCTATGGATACTCTATGGATACAGTGTTTTTTGTTTTTTTTTTTGTTTTTTAATAGCATTAACCCTTTAACTCAGTTATTCTAATTCATATTCACTTACTACACATATTTAAGTGGCTCTGGCTAAATTATACACCCTGGAAAATACAGAAATATATGAATTTTCAGAGCTTTAGAGCTCTGGCTATTTCTTCAAAACTACTTAAAGAACATTTGACTGCATTGGCAAAGCAATATTTTGGCTTACTTTTAGAGAAAAAAACAACACTATTCCGTCATGTGCTGTCAGTAATTTTCATGTGGTTAATATTGAGAATCTCATTCAATATGTAAAATAAATTGTTTTCCACTTTACTTCCTTTTAGTGCACAAATATGTGTGTGTGTGGGTGTATGTGTGTGTGTATGCATGAGAAATGGGGGGAGAAAGAGAGGAGAGAAAGAATTAAGAAGAGGCAATTGATTTTTAACTGGCAAGTTAATATTTCTTGAGCTCTCAGAATGGATTGAATTTTTTTTGTTCCACAGTGATAAATTCAGTGTATATTTAAATAAGAAGCCTTTAATAAATGTCTTTAAATGAACTAAGCTAATCAAATATCACTAAGTCAAGAAGAGACCTAGAAAAAGTGTATTTCATGTAGGAAGAAGTGCAAAGGGCCAGAAGTAGGAACTTGAGGAATGACCATCAGGCCATGTACTTGAAGCATGGTGAGAAAATAAAAAGGAGTAGATATAAAGTTAGGTAACACTGATGCCAAATATGCAGGGCTTATTCTGAATGGCATTGCTAACCCCTGGAGTATTTGGACCAGAGAAATGACATGCTTCCACAAGTGTGTGGAAAAAACTGGAGAAGGCCAAATCAAGCAAGGAATATAAGTTTGACATTAGATGATGATTCAGTATTGCTGTGGCCGAAGAACTTAGGAATGCCCCGATCTTAGACATAATACAATTGATAATGGATAAAGGTACTGCTGGTTGGATGTAAGGTGTGAGATAAAGAGAAGGAACAAGGACAGAAGAAACCTTTGGGGTGTGGCTCCTGTAATAGTGGTGTTTCCTCTGTATTAGGAATGGGAGCCAACAGATGAAACAGATTTGGGATCAGAAGAAATTAGGAATTTGGTTGCGGACCATTTAAGAATGAGATTTCTATTAGAACTCGGTACAGGTGCTGGGAAACTGGGAGGGTATACAAGTTTGGAAAAAGAAAAGTCCCTACTGGAGATGCAAACTTGGAATTTAACTCATTATGCCTGATCATGACCACCATGAAATTGGATAAAATACCCCAAAGTGTGAAAGTAGAGAAGAAAAACTGAGGTGAAACAGATTTCACTAGTTGTTTACTAAACTACACATACATTGAGTGCTGACGTCTCAGATACGTGGAGATACCTCCTTTGAATCCCCAGTTTAGAAGGCTTCTTGGCTAAATCAGAATGAAAGAAAACCAGCCTGGAAATATACAAAGTAAAATGAAGCAATTGTGTCAAGGGCCTACCTTGTATAATTGACCTATTTCAGGAGAGAAAATGTGAGAAAAGGTATAGCAGTGTTGGCTTTGCTTCTCTGTATGAAGGTTTTCAAAGTAAGAATGATTGGTGTTATAACTTTATACATAATTTTTTTCAGAGTATATTGTCCTCGAAACTGTATGCAGGCAAACCCGCATTATGCTCGTGTGATAGGATCACGAATCTATTCTGATGTAAGTATCTTACCCTATACAGCTCTCCATATTAATGTAGATAAAAATATATGCAAGGTGGTGAATCATGTCTATAATCCTAGCTACTTCGGAGACTGAGATCTGAGCATTGTAGTTCAATGCCAGTCCAGACAAAAAATAAGTCTGTGAGACTTTTATCTCCAAATAAACAGTAAAAGCAGGAAGTAGACATGTGCAATCAGTAGTGTGCCAATTTTGAGAAAAACAGCCAAGTGACAGTGTGAGCCCCAGCTCTCAAACACCAGTACCCCCTCCATACATATACATACGAATATCTATGTATGTGCCTCTGTATATACAGAGCAAGGGAACAATTTCTGAAGTGTCCTATATGGTCTCAGAAGAGCTACTCATCCATTTCTGAGGATGTATATGGGTGTACAACTATTTATTGTGACTAAACTTTTCTGCTTACCTTCCCTATATATCAGACATTTAAAACAAATAGCTTGGGGACATTTTTTCTCAAAAAGAAGATGTAGTTTGCTTTCATTTGTTCCTTTGTTTCTTCAGTATCTGAAGCATGAATGAGACAATTGCGAATTTCTCAAATGTATAAACAATAATGTCACTTCCAAGGGAGCATATGATAAATAGCATAGAATCAAAACCAGATAATTCCGTAAATATATACTAAGGAAATTGTTTGTGGGTATGTTGTTACAGATGACTTTCGTGGGCTTGGAGGAGGAATATTAGTGAGAATGGTTTCAGTATAGATGAATGTATTCTGAGCTGGGTTTGTAGTGTTGATTGGCAAAGAGCATGAGAGAACATATTCTACGTGGGCCAATGGCATTTGCAAAGAAATGAATGTGAGAGTTGAACAGATTGCTTGATTAGCTGGTTTTCTGCCCCTTGAATCAGGCCTCCAGATCTGCTTTTTGCTGGTAATTTTGGAGTGGAGTCTCTGGGTCTTTTCTGTCTGGTCTAGCTTTGAGCCACAATCCTGCCAATCTTAAGCTTTCAGAGTAGCAAGAAATACAGGAGTGAGCCGCCAGCGCCAGGTTAGGTAGGAGTCCACTCGAGACATGAGAGTATTCTGTGTGTGCAAGGCAATGTTTTTACATTTCATGCCACAGACGTGTAGAAACCTTTACTACTCTATAAGCCAGAGAGGTAAAAAAAGCAAGCAGGAATATTCTCTTAAATATGATAGGAAATAGATGGAGTTAAGAACATACTCACCTTATTTCTCTTGACAAGTTCATTTGGGTCTGGGGTTTGTTTTTTTTTTTTTTTTTTTTTTTAATTCAGCTTCACCTTTGAATTCTTCTTCAGTTATAAGTCTCTTCTGCTGCAGATTTGCTTTATTGTCCTCTGCAACTTCCATGTCTTGCTGGTAACTTGAATTTGCTAGTGCTCACATTTGGGCTGGTAGCCTTGTTTCAAACACATCTTTTAAAAAAAATTCTGTCAAAGTCATAGTCTTTCTTTATATCTTCATTATGGTTACTTCCCTGGGAGGGATATTACTGGCTCTCCTAATGCCAGGATAAAGTCATCCTTTCTTTCAAACCTTATTACTTTGTGTTTTCCTCTTTGCACTTAGTGTGTTATTAGGTATTTTGATTGTTGTCTGTCTCTTTTATTATTAGTTTTTAAGGTTCTTGAGGGTAACAGGTGGGCAATTCATTCATCACCTTTCCATCACTTACTTTGTCTGCCATCCTGTGAAGAAGATGGGCTTATTTCTGCCTTAACAGAACTCGGAACTCACAATGGCCCCCAAGCCATTATCATCTACACCAATATATATTAAAATAAAGAAATGGAAATATGCATATCTGGACTCACCCAGGATTTCCAAGAAGTCATTCTTTCCAGGTTTTTCTCTTTTTTATTGTAAAGATGCTGTACAAAGGGGTTACAGTTATATGAGTAAGGTAACGAATACATTTCTTGTCAAGCATTGTTACCCCTCCTTTGTTGTTTTCCCACTACCCCTTCCCTTTCCCACTACCCCTTCCCTCTCACTCCTCCCTCACTCCTCCCTCCACCCGAAGTTGTAAAGTTCATTTCCAATATAGTGTTCTTGTGGGTATCACTGTTGCAATGGGTCCAGGTTTTCCTTTTACCCACTGGAACTTTTCATCTTAGTCACATCTGGCAAGAGCCTTTCAAAGTATCCTATACGCTTCTTTTCAGTCATCTCTTGCTAGAGTTAGGGGTTTGCTGGAATTTGTTTCCAAAGATCACTGTATCTTTGCATTTAAATGAAGTGGGTAGGTAATAGAAAGTATTTTGTGGGTCTTTGAGAATTCAGTTGGAAATATGAAGATTCCTGTCACTTGGCAATGTAGACTTAGAGATGAAACCATCAGCAGCCCTTTTTTTGGTGTGTTTTTACAAGGTAGATTATCTCTACAGTGACAGTTGATATGGGAAGGTGGGATTGAATCAATCAATTTCCATTCCTCTCTTTTTGCCCCTTATGCTGTCTCTTTCATTCCATATACAGAGTTAGAATCAATTGTGTCAATTTTTGCATGTGTCCAAAAAAGTCCACTATATTTCCAGGTACATTCTACTTTGTTTGCAATAAAGTATGGGCACAAAAAAAATTCTGACCTTTGAATTTGGTAGGAATGCAGGCTGACTACATAGCTGTAAGCAAATTCCCAATGCTCTCAAAACAGTGAAAGTGTTGGGACTTAGTGAATGTTATATCTAAGCACTTTTGTTGTCTAGGGGAGAAATACTGATGATACCTTTTTAACAGAACAGGATAAATACTAAAATGTGTACAAAATGATTTTTTAATTCCATCTGCTAGGAATAATATTGAATATAATTATGAATTCAGTTTGGAACTTTAAAGTGAATTAAATGCCTCCTCCAAGGCTTTAGATAGATGGTATGTTGCAGCAAAGAAACAGAATTGAAAAGGATTAAGCAGCTTGGCCTTCAGGCTCTGTGAGCTAATAAATACTGACTGATGGCATAGAGTTCAGAGCACATTGAGAAAGCAAGGTCATATAAGACACACTCACTTATGCAGACTTTCAAAGCACAGTAAATCCCCACATGAGCATAGAGATAAGAACAGAACTCAGCAAAGGCATCGGGAAAGGCCAGACCAATGCAGGTAGACAGGAGGTGAATTGCTCCTCTGTCATACAGTTCAAGTATTTCTTGTATGGGATTTCCTCAGGCCGTTGTCAGACTTCAGTAGAACACTTAGATTAAAGGCAAAATTAAGGCCTAGGGAAGACTTTGGTAGCCAAAAGAAGCCAGTAGTTTAAAAAAATGGAAAGTGTTAGACCTAAACATCAAATTTTATCAACAGAAAGTGTTTTATATATATATATATAAATATTTATATATATAAAATATTTATATATATATATAAAAACACAGAAGATTTCTATCTAGTATTTCTGTCAGAACTTTCAAATATAGGCTGATAGGTAGAAAATGTTCATTATTCTTTAGAATTTCTTCTTAAAGCTTTTTCTGGCAAGCGCTCAACAATTTGAGACACTTTTTGTTTTGGTTATTTTTGAGATAGAGTCTTATATTTACATACAGTTGAGTCTGAACCATGATATTTCTTCTTTGCTTCCCACATACTGCCATAGCTGTGAAAACAGGCACACCACACCACATGCAGTTTTTGTTTTTGTCTTTTTTTGTTTCCTTATTGAGTGAGATGGCATCTCTCAAATGTTTGCCTGGTCTAGTTTTGAACCTTATCTCTACCTCCCAAGAGGTTGTAAGCATATATACCACGTTATCCAGCCTTCCTGGGGTTATTGCTTCGCACAAATACCTCTGCATAGATTATATTATTTAAAAGGAAAAAGAAAACTCCCCACTTAAACTATTTTACAATGGAGCCCTAGAAATGTATAGAATTATGGTTGAGTCATATATAATAAGCCAAAACTGAGCATAAATGGGGTACATACCATCCAATCTGTGAACATATCTTCTACACTAACTGAAACATTGTATGTTAAAATTTGAGGGTGACAAATAAGCTCTTGAAGAGTTAAAAGGAGTAAATACATTTTGTATTGCTTTGACTACAAAAGTCTGCTGTTGGGATAGAAGACCTATTTTCTAGATTAGATGGTGGAGGAGTCTAACCAGGACAGTCATCCTTAAGATCTGACTTTAGATTGGCTCAGAAATGACTTTGATTTATGATGCCAGCTGCTCGCTGGCCATGTAGACATATGTCAGCTCCTCGCTGGCCGTGTAGACATATGTCAGCAACTTCTGTCCAGGAGAAGAGTAGGCTGGACCAATTCAGCTGGCATTTCCTAATAAGGGTACCTGTTTCCCTTGCCTCCCCAGCTGTCCAGCATCTGCAGAGCAGCCGTTCATGCTGGAGTGGTTCGAAATCATGGTGGTTATGTTGATGTTATGCCTGTGGACAAAAGGAAGATGTACACTGCTTCTTTTCAGAATGGAATCTTCTCAGAAAGGTAAAGTGAGAGTAAACATGCCTCCATATCATCTGCCATCTGTCTCATTATTTATGATTGCTTTGCAGCATCCCTCCGTAGGGAGGTTGTAAATGAAGTGGCTGAGCCAGTTTGTTGCCTCTGCATTCTTGCCTAATGAGCAACCAGTCTTCCAGGGATGGGAGAAGCTGCAGTACCAGAGGGGCCTGTCTCCTGCAGGCTTATAAAAATCAACATGAAAAATCGGATTAGGAGTCAGAACTACTCTTTTGTTAATAGATCTTGTAATTAGGAAATTTCCTTTATCCTCTTGGATTTTCTAGATTAGTTTTGATAGTTAATTCTTTCTAGATGAGTTAGGCTCTGAATATTTCTCTAATCCAGTGATCTGACAAAGAATTCAACAGAAATAATGAGTTTGATTTTGCCTACAACCAGATTTTGTGTGCAATTGGAAGTTCGTATAATGTCAATGAACTCTTTTGAGTCATTCAGTTTGTTCCCTAGTGCTATTTTGGTGATTTGAGAATATTCATATGATTCAATTTATGAACTATTGTTAAACACAGATAAATAAACCATTAGTGATTTTTTTGGCATTGGCATTTATGAAAGTAATACTTTTTCACTTGTGTATATTCAAGGAAATAAATGCTTAACTTTTAGATATGGTCAGAGTCCTTCAAAATTGCTATTGGAGAATTCATATGACTAATAGTTTCCCTAAAGAACTGCAATCCCTAAAAACTATGCCATATTAGGTGTCCAGGTTGTCTCCCATATAACTATCTGGATGCCATTTTTACATAATGGTCTGCATTTAACATCTGCTTTCAGATGGGATTATATAAAAAGTAAGCCATCACGGAGAAGGTGACTTCTCGACAATCTTACTCATTGCCCTGCTCAGCAAATATAATGACAAGGGACTGACAGTTAAAGAATCCAGTATGCCCTTTTATAATCTAAGTGCTGTGGTTTCATTTACCTGTCATACGTTTAAGTGTATTTTAAAACCATAAAGCGATATCCACTAAGATAGAATAATAATTACTTTTATTGTTTTTGAAATAGTTGTACAAAAGGGTTGCAATTTAATATGCTGAGTTGAGTGTAAAATGCATCTTGATCACAGTTATCCTTTTCCTCATTTCCTCCCCTCCCTTCTAGCCCACGCCGGTTTCCAAGTTCTATTTTCACATATGTACATTGAGTATTATGGCCATATTGGCCCACCATTTCATTTCCATTCATCCACCCCCACTTCTTTTAGTCTCTTAATTTTTCCCCAAGTCAATAAATGTTGCAGCTTCCTGGTATTTAATGTGTTGAGTTGCTTGTTAAATTGTTCATCCAAATAAATCAGAGTCCAGCTTTAGCAGCAGATCGGGGGCTGAGAGATACACATTTTTTCCAGTATGTCATTTTGTGCAAAAGAAGAAACACACCAGACACAGCTACTACAGACGAACCCCCAGTTTGTCAGTTAACGTTCACTATGTGTGTGCGATGTGTGTGTCGTGTATAGACATTTGTGATTTCTTCATCCTCTCCTCACTCAAAAATTTTCTCCCTTCTTTGATTGTTCAAGAAAAGAAAAGGAAACATTAAAAGCAATTACACTTTGTCTTTTTCTTAAGACTCATTGTGATAATCTTTAAAGGTCATTTTTAATTAAAATAAAATGATACCAAAGTGTAACTAATTGAAAGAAATAATGATAAATGGCATTATCTGTCTGCCTTAACTTTTGAACATTTAAACAGAATGTTGATCAATAGGCACATAGAAAATGAGCAGTTTAAATAATAAAGTGCATAGCTCTGAATTATTTTTGAAGATGTGTTAAGAATTTATATGAATGGAACTATAAAATCTTCTAACTGTACAAAGAAACTTAACATATACGAAAAGCTATTATGTTCTGCATAAGAAGATAATATTCTTGGATATCAGTTTTTCCAAAATTTATAAGTTTAATATGACCCAATGAATGTATCATCAGATTTTTCCTCTTAAAGGTAGAGCAGATTACAAGACTAAGTTGTACAGAGAAAATAAGAAATGCTACAAGTAAACAATAACTAGGATTTTTAGCCCGGCTACATTTTTCCATTATTATTTGTAAGTAGTTGTACAAAGAAGTTGCCATTTAACAAAGCAGTTTATTAATACACTCTATCCTGATCAATGTCACCCCTTTCAACATTCTCATATATCGCTCCCTTACCCACCTCACTATTCTTAATTTTGCAGGATATACATTACATTCTTGTCTGCATTTTCCCTCTCTTCTCTTCATTCATCTACCTCTCTTCCCTTGACCCACCCTACCTTTCCAAGCATCTGCTTTATGGTATTTTATTTTGTGGAACTTTCATTTTGGCTCTCTAAGTAATTACACTATTTGAGATCTCCCTTGAATCTACTGTATTTCAGTTAAAACATTGTATATAATTGCTTATTATCCAATTCCCTTATATGTGGCAGTGCATTATTTTTAACTTGTTTTAGAAGTACCTCCAAATAACATGGAGTTGTATTCCTTTTCATCTCCTTCCTCTCTACTCTCCATATTTTTCAATCTTAGTAAATAAATGCTTAGGTACTTCTAGATTTGACAATTAAATTTCCTCATTAACATTTTTCTTGAAAGAAACAATGGCTATTCAGAATTGATTTGTATGATAGCAATATAATTTAAGTTTGGTCAGACCTAGAAAAAAAAACATAATAAGTTACAGCATGTGTAAATATGAGCCATTTTATTAGTTGCAGTGAACTTTTAAGTATGTAAATCCACTGTTCACCAGAGTCTTAGAATTCTCTTAGAAAACAACAGCTAACTCTCCTGAAGTATATTTCATTAGAGTCAAAGCAGAAAATGCATGAAAATATGACTAGAATCTGTGAAATACTAGACAGACTTTTCCTTTCATACATTTTAAATTTCTTTTGTAAACTTAGAGTCCAGCTTACACCAACATCTTAAGAATGATGTCATCCGTGCAAGAGCTTTCCAACAACTATAAATTATAGTAGTTTAAGAAAGTTGACCATCTGGATTCACAGAACTGCTTTTTTGACTGTCATAAGAAAGCATGATTTATTAGAAGGATTATATGTACAGATGACATCAATGTATATTTTTTTGTATATTTGCAGTTTACAGAATCCTCCAGGAGGAAAAGCATTCAGAGTATTCGCTGTTGTGTGAAATGGAGCACTTGGAAGGGGATCATAATGACTGTTCCAAATGCCATATTTCTCAAGTTTGTATAAAACTGTAACATTACTGTACAAAAGATAGCAACTATGTTCAGCCTCCTACAAGTGCCATATGCATATAAGTCTTGATAAACAACGTCTATAAAATAAAACATGGGACATTAGCTTTGGGAAAAAAATAATGAATAGGTAATGGTTTTAGAAATCCTGTGTTAAATATTGCTATATTTTCTTAGCAGTTATTTCTATAGTTAATTACAGTCATGATTGTTCTACATTTCATATATTACATCACATGGTGCTTTGTATATGCCACTAATAAAAATGGATCTAAACAGTGAATGTGAATGTCCTTCAGAAAATTATCTGGTGCACTAAAAGCAATAGTTTTTAAACTGAAATAAGCCTTTTATCACATTTTTCCCAGTCCAATTCCATGGTGTTACCTACTCTAAAATCTCAAGTTGTTTTCTACTTAGTACCTGTACAGTGTTCCTCTTTTGTTTAGTTTAGATATATACAATACTAAGTCCTGATATTGCACTTACTATTTTGTATAAAATAATATTTTAATATTATAATGAACCTGTTACAAATTTTGGCTCCTTTGGAATGGTTTCAATTGTAAGCAGAATAAAGTCAAAGTTGTGGTATAGGATATGAGTAGTGATTATGTCATAAGCATAGGGCTAAGATGCCAGCCTATGTATTGTTAATGTTGGAGTCACACATTTTGTCTTGTATCCTGGCACATACTCCTGCAGGCCAGGAAGTATAATAGCAAGAATAAAGATGGACCAAGGTCTTGTCTCACCATTGCCACTGATTTTCATAATGGCAAATGGCCTTGTGTATAAATGTTGCTATATTATGGTATCTAAAGTGGTGATGTATTTGTTTCTATGGAAAATGTATTGTGCTTTGAGACTATGATTCTGTAAAATGTTACTTTGAGTACTTTTTTTCTGTTGGTGAATTTATTCATTTCTTGTAAACTTATTAAAATTAATCATATTTCAAAGGAGTATTTTCAGTTCCTTTTGCATACATGCCTTCGTTTAGAAACCATTTTAAGATTAATGAGCACTATTGATATAAATAAGTCTTCTAAATTTGGATTCTTGGCTTTAGCATAAACAACATATTTCATGTCATAAGTCTAGTCAGCTTAGTTATTTAGGTACTCTTACATGGAAGAATAAGAGTCACATATTTAGAAGATTTTTTTCAGCAAGAGAAATAAAATAAGAAGTGATTTTATAAAGAAAGTGAATCTGATTGTAATTTAAAAAGGATCAACAAGATAATACATACTTGACGTATTTTAGAAAGTAAATGAGCAGGTGTTTAGGAACAGAAGAAAGGAGTTAAAGTACATACTGGAATTGGGAAATACACGAAAGCTCGCTAGCTCAAACTAAAAATAAAATAAAATAAAAACCATACATGGTTGAAAGAAAGCAACTTATGAATAAACCAAATATCTCATAATGTTTTGGAAAGAATGGGCAAGGAATTAAAAAGTTATATACTAAAAAGTGCATAGCCGGGCCCTGGTATCTTACTCCTACAATCCTAGCTACTTGGGAGGCTGAGATCAGAGGATTGTGGTTCAAAGCCAGGTTGGGCAGAAAGTCCATGAGACTCATTTCTCCAAACAATCACCAAAAGAAGTGGAAATGGAGCTGTGGTTCAAGTGGTGGAGCTGTAACCTTAAGCATAAGAGCTCAAGGACAGCACTGAGGCCCTGAGTTCAAGCCCTAGGACTGGCACAATAAAAAGAAAAAGTGCAAGTATTGAAGCAGATTTTTCCAAAATACATAGAGTAAAAGACTTTGTTCTTTATTCCTCCCACCATCAATTCTGACAGTTAAAAGATTTCTCAAATGGGTCACTACATTGGATCCCCATTGCTAGCCTCCTGTACTATCATAGCATCTCTAGATGGAGCATCTCTATTCCTTGTCTGAGCATCTTTAGTCTTGCCTTTGGTTTTGGTCTCTTCCTTGAGTTTCCATTGCTTAAGAAAGCAGGATCCACCATGAAAGCAGTTAAGAACCTCCATAGTCTTGATTATTTTGTTTATTTATTTATATTCTACAAAAGACAACCTTGGGTAAGTTATTTCACTTTCTCTCTTATTGCCTTGCCTGTAAAAGGAGACATGGGATCTTACAGAGATTGCACTAAGACCATATTTGCACTGGTCCTCTCATTATTCACTAAACATAAAGTTCTCCAGGAATTTTACTATAATCCTAATAAGAATTAAATACTGTTTACTCTATGCACATTATGTTAATGATTTTTCCCTACTATATTTAGTTCTCTGGATTGTATCACTTTTACCCACTTCTTTACCTAAAAACATATTTATCTGAGTGATTTTTTTCTCCTAATTGGATTGGACTATACTATTGAATGGATATTTTAACAAATGCTATCCTTGAGGATATAGATGAATAATTCTGTACTTAGCATAGTGAAAGATGAACACCGAGATATAATGTTACAAGTAATAAAATGGTGGGCATGCTGTGTGTGGATTTAAAGCTTGTCAAAATTAATCGAATAGTATTAACATCATTATTTTAGTTTTTCAGTTTTATTAGACCACAGATGAATTCCTTTAGCAATAAGCTTCACAAAGGAGAGCAACATAAAAATACATTTCTTTTGTAGTCTTTTGAAAAATTTGCATATTCTCCTGTCCACTTTTCTATTCAATATTGTATTTAAAAACCTTTATTGATTTTTATTATTTATGAATTGTTTTCCAAAGAAACTTCAGTTCTTCTAAATAATGTGGAGAGCTAAACAACAAAGTAAAGCAAGCTGTCATTTTTGCAAGCATACCAAACTTCAGATTTGTAGTTTAAGCGAATTTTGATTCCACAAAGAATTGCATTGTTTAAGCTGTTTTTAGAAGGTATCTGAAGTGATATTTCTACCCTGGTACCATAATATTCATGAACTACAGAAATAGTTTAGTGAAATAATCTGATCCTCTTTTACTAATTTATTGGACTTAAGACTAAGTTATATCATTTTTGAGATTTTTTTTAAAAGCCACACTCTAGAACCCTGCTATTAGAGCTGAACAATTAGATATTCTTTATCCCTCTCTCTCCCCCAGTTCTTAAGTCACATTGCACAAATCAGTCAGTGTGTAAAATAAGTATGATAATTAAGCGTCCTTACACTAGACCATTAAGTTTTGTAAACTAAAACTTCCAATGATACCTAAAAATACTTCCGAATTAAATCCACAATAGTTGTTTTTCACATTTAAGATTTCACTCATGAGGATGGAAAGCAGAAGCCTATATAAGACCAATAGAGAAGTTCAGTCTATATTGAAAGTCTATATAGAAGAAGAAATCAAGAATGTATATTTAACATGACTGAATTGATTTAAAACAACTTCATAAATGCAAATACTTAATCTGGTTTAGTCCTAAAGGTAAAAAATAAATAAATTTTTAAAAATCTATATAAGAACTTCATAGCTAGGGACAAAATAAAAAAAATTATGAACAAATACTGGCCCCTTCTGTAACTTACAGCTTTAATTCATTCAGAAAATATTGAGTTTCTTCAATGCACTGTAAAATGTGCTAAGCACTGTAGATGTAAGCAAAACTCCCAGCAATTTAGAGAATATTGGGTGACATCCAGACAAATATATGATCACAAGCCATAGTGATAATAAGACTATATAATTACAAAGAGAATGCACTACTATTAGAATACAGAAAAGTGGGGCTTTACTTGGTTTGGGAGGAGGTCAGAGTGAAGAGAGTTTCCCGATATTAATTTAATTTAATTTAATTAATTGATATTAAACATTAAATCTTAAGGATAAGTAGGAATAATAAGGTAAGGAAAAATCTGTGCAATAAAATATAAAAACCAAGAATGTACAAATATTTTATCGAAGTAACATTGTAGGAATAACAGCACAAAGACAAAAACATAAACAAAAACAAAAAACATCCAAATATGTGTTGGGGCAGAGAACAGAACAGAGATATATCTAATGAATCTGGACTCATTGGTGGGGTAGGAACCCAGAAGGTTCCTCAGGATCTCAAAGATACAGTGCATACTTTGAGCCCTTGGATGTGCTCATTTGACATTGGCATAAGGTGACAAGTATTAATCTGCTCAAAAGACAGACATCAGAGTTTGAGCAGAGAAGGAGAAGTATTAAGTAAATCCTGTACGACCAGTGCTAGAGTTTAATAGAATTTAATGTCAAGTACTCTAATACTCCAGGTCAATAAAGTCGGACTCTTAAATGATTGATATGACTACAAGAACTAGATGGAGGAGATTGTATGTGAGGGAGGATAGATGGCTCGTGTTGAGAAACATGCTTGAGACACCCCTACATTTTCCTTATGTTATTTGATCTTTCATAGTAAAATCCAAACCCAGATTACTTTTCATTCTTATGTGCTAGAATACAGATTCTAAAAGGTTTAGGAACATTAAGGTCTTGAATTTGAAAACTAAAATTTACATCTCTGTTTTACTAAATCTAAAAACCTTTGCTCTTCCCACCAGGTCTTTCTCCTGCTATTTTTTATAAGGACTTGGAATAACTGCATTAGTTCCCCCCCAAATCTTTTGAAATACTCTTATACAAAATTTTACAATCCTGGCATATGCTATTAATTTGCAAAATGCAGGAAAATTGTAGAACAATAATAGAGGTTTTGCTTTATTTGATTAAAGGAACAATTGTTTTTCAGAGAATATCAGAAAAGGATGAAATTTGTATGCTGTAGATGTTATTGGACTGTTCTTCAAAAAAAAAAAAAAATAGACTGAGTTACGTTTCCTTCCCCACCTGAAGAAAAAGGAAATAAGAGAAAGACAAACTTTCTCATAAAAGAATGGATGGCTGGAATCATACTGTTGACTAACTCACTGCATATAGAACTTCTGTTCGGCCTCCACACCCAAAAAGGCAGCAGTAAGGAAGAGGGCTTTATACCTTGTAGAAGTGATGGGAACTCTGCTTTCTTACTTCCAGTTAAGTGGACTCCTCATCTTCATTCTTTTTTTTTTAATTGTGAAAATACCATACAGAGAGGTTATAATTCCATGAGCAAAGTAATGAGTACATTTCTTATCAAGCATTGTTGCCTCCTCCTTTGTTTCCCCTTCCCAACCCTTCCCATCTCCCCCATCTTCATTCTTTACATACCATCTTCCTTTATCCTCCTAGGAGCCAAAGATCGACATCTCACCACACCCAACAAAGCCTTTCAGATTTTAAGCTCATCTAGATAAACAATAAGAGATTCCTGAGTTTAAAAACATCCAATTCTTTGAAATACATATGTTGAAGGCATGAAGAATCTTCCAACAAAAAGCACAGGTAAGTGGACATCCCATCAGCTTGCCAAGACGCGGTAGATGTTTTAGAAAAGAGCACCTGTAAAAATATTTTCATTAGTGTCTTTTAGAGGGATCTGAGGAAGTGGCGCTGTGGCTCAAGTGGTAGCACGGTAGTCTTGAGCTAAAGAGCTGAGGGACAGCGCTCAGGCCCAGAGTTCAAGCCCCACAGCCGACAAAAAACAAAACACACACACACAAAAACAAATCTTCTGCCCTAGAGGGATCTGAATCGATTTTTTTTTTATGGAGAAGTAATAATCATAGAACAGAGGAAGTGCCAGGTTTTGGAACAGATTAAGAGAGTTAAATTTTAGCTATTCCAGTTTAGGAAGTAAAAAGCTGCAATGTGAAAAAAGAAATTATTTGAGAGATATAGAAGATGAAACAGAAAATTCCTTGTTGAAGACAAAAATATGAAATGTGTATAGCTGTGTGAACACATAATAATATTGGATATTCACAGAATAACATACTATCCAATTAAGGATCAATGAATACAACATTGAATTGCTAGTGAGAATTTTGTATTTGCCTTTTTCTATGTGGATAATCTGTATAGAATTCATTGAAATTCTCTTAGACTTAGCTAGTATACCTAAAATTCTATATAATAAATTCCTCACAGCATTGAGAGAAAAATTAAAGAATATAGCTGAAATTACCTAGCACTTGTAAATACTATTCAAGTGATAGTTATATGCATCTTAGGTATCTACGGGGAGAGAAACAGATTTCATTTCAGATTTTTTATGAGCTGTATCTATTTTATTGAAGTAGAATTTAGATTTTAAAAGTGTGCTTTCAGTTGTTTCATGAGTTATATTATTTTCCTAGGGTTTCTGTAATGAAGTACCACTGGCTGAATACCTTCAACAACAGAAATAATATTTATTCTGTGGATCCATAAATATGGGAGTTTTATTCCATCTTCTAGTATGTTCTACAATTTCTTTCTTTAGACCTCTGTAGAGGTGTTAAATATCTTGCCTAGATTTTTTTTAAAAAAATTGAGGCTATTGTGAATGGGGTTATGTTTCCTGATTATCTTTTTCAGCAAATTCATTGTTGGTGTATAGAAAGACTACTGAATTGTGTATGTGAATTTTGTATCTTGCGACCTTGATGAAAATGTGTTCAGGATCACATATGACTACCTCACCTCAAAATAGAAATAGGTAGCAGCTACATGCAAAGTGTATAGCGCAAGAAATACTGCTGTAGTAATCAAGTGAAACAAGAATAATAAATTTAAAAACCCTTCCTTCTGCGTATGTGTAGTCATGTGAAGCTTAACAAAAAGGACAGGGATTAAAACATACATCCTTTGGGAATTCCCTCAGGTGAGAATGTCATAAAGTGTACTTGTATAATCCTAGATAGTCCATGTCAGTCAGCATGGCCTTTGGTAAACACTAGAGGTATCATTCTGTTATGGTATGATGCATCATTCTGTTGTATGGTAATAAAAGTTTTTTAAATAAAGTTTTTAAATGGGAGTACACAATAAAATACTGGCAAAAGCATAGCATAATGAAGTGAATAAGATAGTAACATAAACTTTTCTTCTTACTAACAGTACCAAGGTTTGAACACAAAATAAATATCGAAGACACTTGTTTCCTAGGTGGTGGTACTATTTTGGTTATGGTGGAAATATTAGGAGGTGGGTCCTGCCTGTTAAAAGTAGGTCACTGCAATGTATTCTTGCAAGCTATACTTTTCACTACAATTTCCAATATTACCCTCATTAGGTACCTCATCAGCATAAGCCTTTACTATGCACATTCCTACCTATGTTCTGGTCTCAGGAGCACTTTTCCAGAATATATTGCTAAGCAAGCTCCACTTATAATATTGTAGATTTTCTGTAGGCTATTTTTCCAAACTTCTCCAAAATCCTCCTGCAAAGCACTGACAAAGCCTTCTCCAAATCATTTCAGGTATATGATCTACCATTCTATTTCTTGGTATCTATTTTTTCTCTTTCCTCCTTTCTTTCTTTTTCTTTCTTTCTCTTTCCCTCTTTTCCTCTTTTTCTTTTTCTTCCTTCTTTTCTTTCTTGCCTTTCTTTTCATTTCTCTTCTTTTCTTTCTGTGCCTGTACTGGGGCATTAATCAAAGGCCTTGTGTTCTCATCTAGTTCTTTCCCTTAAGGCTGATGTTCTCACTTGACCCTTACCTCCACTGTCAGCTTTTTAGACTCTCAGATTTGTCTGCCTGGGCTGGCTTCAAACTTCAGTCTTTAGATTTCAATTTCCTAAATAGCTAAGATTACAGAGGCAAGCCATCAGCTCCTGGGTCTTGGAGTGAATTTTCTATGTTAACTTTCTATAGCTGTAACAAACACCTTAGATAATAAACCTGTGAAGAGAAGTAAGTTTGTTTAGGCTCATGGTTCCGGAGATTTTAGTCAATGTGAACCAGCACATCCATTAGGCCTCAGTGGGTTTGCCTGGTGGTAACAACAGGGAATGTGTGGCAGAAAAAAAAAGCTACTGACCTCTTGGCCAGGAACCAAAAAAGAGGAAGAGAAAGAGGCCAAGGTCTTATAATCCTCTGTGAGGGTTTGCCATGCCTGTAATGCCCTGAAAACAGCTCATTTGGCCCCACCTCTTCAAGGATCAACTACTTTCACCTCTTCAAGGATCAACTACTTTCAGATGGTGTCACTGTGAGGCACAGCCTTTAACACAGTGACCGTTAGCAAACACTGAAAAGACCACGGACAACAATGTGTTAAGATAGGATTTGAGATGAAATGAATGAGAGGATTTTATAAAAATTTAAATATATAAATTAAGATGTCCTTTACATGCTCATTTTATACAGGAATCAATAAACATGTATTATTACATCTATTGCATTATCTTTCTTTTTTTTAATACAAGTTATCTTGTTTAAGCAGTTACCTATGTCCATGGGAGAAATATAACAATCCTGAAAGGAAAGGAGTATTTTTTCACAGTGAAAAAAAAAATCCAACCCACAGATAATTTCCACTGGTTCTCATGGCTCTTCCCCAGCTCTTTTGGTCAATATGGTGTTCTGCTCAACAGTAGCTTTCAGTGTAGCACTGCCAGAGAAAGCCAGGCTGTGCACGCAGAGCCAAAGACTCCTTCACGTCCTCACACACTGAGTAAATCTTTGCTTACTGGCAGAGGTGCCCACAGGTTGGAGCACTTGACTGGAAAGGAGAAACAGATATAGATGTGAAAACCTGAACTTGGGTGAAAGAGAAATGGAAAAGTCCAGGGGGAAAAAATAAGAGCAAAGGAATCAAGTATTCTTTTCCTTAGACATAATTTTTAAAGACTTTTAGAATGATAAATTGAAATGAGAAATGTTCATATATAATTTACCATCACCCAGTTATTTCTTCTAAGGATTTTTAGGTCAAGGAAATACAATTTTAAAAGCCTTTAGATAACAGTATCCATAGTGTTGGTTTTTTAAAAAATATTATTGTAAAGGTGATATACAGAGGAGTTAGAGTTACATAAGTAATGAGTACATTTCTTTTTGAACAGTGTTAACTCCTCTCCTCTTCTCATATTTTCCTCCCTGACTTTCTCTCCACCCCCCAAATTGTACAGTTCATTTCCAGCATAGTGTCTAGTGAGTATCACTACTGCATTGATTCACCCTTTGTCCCTCCATTTCTGTGCTTTACATTCCCTTCCCCAAATCAGATAAACTTACATACATATCCAGGACAAAGGGTACAGAAATAAAAAACAGTGACAACAGAGAATAAAACAGGAAAAAAATGAAAGAAAAAAGAATAACTGCAAATAGTACACTTAGAGAAACCTCTTGTTTCCATTTCTTGGAATTCATTTCAATAAGCATCATTTTATGTGGTCATATGCATATAGCTTTTGAGCTATGTGATCCTCTGCAAAGAAAATCCTAGACATATTCTAGTTATTACAAATGAGGGAAACCATGCAGCCTATGTTTCTTATGAGAGCTTTATTTATACTTAGAAGAAACACAGGTAGCTCTTAATGGAAGAATGAATGAAAATTGAGTTTCAAGAAACAATCATACCATAAGATGTAAAAATATGCTATCTGACTTCTCATTGTGACTGTTCAGAGCTTTGAAATATGGTTTTGTCCTTTTGAGTCTTCCTCAGATGTCTGTAGTGGAAACTGGCTATCCATTCCATTTATTCTGATGTAAGAACCAAGTTAATTGTTTAATTTTGTTAAAAAGGGATTAACAAGACATTATAGTTGAAGAGATGTTGGAGAATATATTTTCCTATTTCAGAAAAATTAATGAAAAACATATAAATTGAAAACTAAGAATATAAATTTGTCTGTTGAGAATAATATGGGTAATAATGTAAAGTAGAACTGAATTCCTAAGATTAATACAACTTTGCCTAACATAAGAAGATATTATAATAAAAGTAAAATTTATGGAATATATAGTATGTTCTACATACAATAGCTAATTCTAGACCTTTTATTTTATATATATGTAAGCTATAGAATGTGAACTCAGAAGAGGATAGGAGTATTAGAAACAAGTACGTCATTGGAAGTAAACTAATTCCAGGAACATCACAGAAAATAACTAAATTTAAAATTATGCACATGTCTTTTAGAGAAAGTCATTTTAGGGAAACCTATTGCTAAAATGTGTACAGATAATTGAATTTATTTAAGTGTAGAACAACTATTCACAATGTCTTACAATAGTTAAAGATAAATAGTTACAATTAGAGAAATAATTCCCATCCAAAATTTTCAATAATCTTGGTAATAAAAAAGAATAAAAAAATAAATCTTCATAAACATCAATTGTTAAAAAAGATTTCAATGATTAGAATAGTTGGATTTTTTTTCATGGGAAGGAGCAAGCCAAGGATGATGTAAGAATAATAATTCAGAACACTAAGGCATAAAATAAAAGGTAGTCATGATTTAGGTGACATAGAAAGCAAATAAGAATAATAGACCAGCCAGGTGCCAGTGGCTCATGCCTGTAATCCTAGCTACTCAGGAGGCTGAGATATAAGGGTTTTGGTTCAAAGCCAGCCGGGGCAGGAAAGTCCTTGAGACTCTTATCTCCAATAAAATCACCAGAAAACTAGAAGTGGCACTGAAGAGCTGAGGGACAGTGCCCAGGCCCAGAGTTCAAGCCTCATGACCGACCAAAATAATAATAATAGACTAGTTATTAGGGAGCTGAGTGTCATAGTTTGAGACAGAGCATCCAAGAAATAAGTGTGTCTCTGCATTCGAATTGTAGAAAAATGGAACTTGACAATAAATAAAGGAACCCAACTAAGGAATTTCCCCAGAAACCAGATAATATAATGTACAAAAAGTGTGAAAAAATGCTTAGGTCTTTAAATCTATAAGATTTAGCCCTATAAGAACCTTCAGAAACAGAAAAAAATAAAAGTAAAGGACAAATTTATAAAATAAAAATAAAATTTCTCACAATTGAAGAAGAGATAACAGGCAATTGCAAGTGTATAGGAAGTAGGAAACAAGAGAGGCAAATTCATACATACTATAGTGAATTTTAAGACTATCAGTCAAAGAGAAATTTTTAAGTATTGCTAGTGGCCCAGAGAAGACTTAAGAAAGAATGAGTTTCTGATGGACATCAGACATTATCAATCAGTGCCTCTGGTTGCAAATATCAAAGAAGTCCATATATCAAAGGGTACTTCTTAAATGTTGAAAATAAAGTTTTTTTAGTATTTTCAATCAAGCAATTTAAAACCAAATGTGGGACTATTGTAAAAATATCCTCAAATACTGATGACCTCCATGTTTTTAATTCAGTGAAGCTGATATTGGAAACATCCTTAGTTGTAGTACTTAAATGGGAGGAAAAGTACTGAAGACAATTCTGAAAGAAATAAAGTAAGGTTAGCACATTAGGTTCATATTGCTGGGGTTAGATAATATGTTTACAGGTTCTAGAAATTAAAGATTGCAAGATACATATCTTATGGGGCGATTATTCAGTACTAAATGAAAGGAAGTATTGGAATGTTTTGTTAGTAAGGTTTGTTCTTAAGGGGAGGAAGGTTCTAGCTCTCCCAAGATGAAATAGACTCATCTTTGGATCCAATGTGACTATGAAGTACAGAGAATATCTGACAAGTACACAAAACAAGTAGGTTGTATATGATCTCAACACTCAAGAGAATGAGTTCTTGGGATTCCTTATCATCTCATACAGTTTAGACCCAGAGGTGCAGAAGCCACTAATCTGAAATCACTCCGTTCCAAGAAAACTCTCTTCTCCTAACCAAAAGACCAGCAAAAGAGGAGCATAACAATAGAAAATATTTTGGAGGGGACGGGGGGGGGGGGGGGGGGGGGTAGGATGAGAAGGGATGGGAAGGGGAAACAAAGGAGGAGGCTACAATGCTTGATAAGAAATGTACTCATTACCTTGTCCATGTAATTGTAACCCCTCTGTACAGTATTTTCACAATAAAAGAAAAAGAAAATATTTTGGAGACTAGCTCCCCTATTCCAGCTACATACCAACAGTTTAACATCTCCCAAAGTTAGTATTCCACCCATCTGTCTTAGAGAAACATGCAAGATTCTGATTTCCTGACTTGAATCTTGTCAGGACAATGGTGGAAACTGACCTCCCATCCTTGGTCTCCACTGGTAGAAATAGGCAATTTTTATATTCCCTTGCTGGGGTAACAGCAACAGAGCTGAACAGGGACCTGATTGCCATTCCCCTCCTACCAAATATGCAGCATTCATTTTCCTCCCGACGACTCCTTCTCTGCCCAAGAAGGTGAGCTTACTCCCGACTTGACTTCAAGGAGACTTCATAATGGAGAGCTGAGCCTTTACACCAACCTGACATCAATGAGATAGAACAAGGTGTCTTCCCCTAGCCTCAGGGGAAACTATTATTTTTATCTAGATGGCCACAGCCCTGACAGGACCTCTCTAATAGTAGATGTGGGAGAGTCTGACTAGCTGGTCAGCAAGTCAATTTTGCAACACTTAGTAATTTACTAGGAAAAAGGAAAAAATGTTGTGGAAGTGGGACTGAGATGCTTCACATGTGCTATCTCTTGTTGAACTGGAAAAAAGCAAATTGTGTCTGTAAGAAACTCCCTTTACTATCACTACTCAGGAATATCAAAGGTCAGAAAATGGAAAATGTCATGGCAAATACTCATTAAAATAGAGCTGTAATGGTCACATTAGTATCAAATAAATGCGTGAACAGTAATATTAGTATTTTTTATAGCAAGAGAGAGAAAGAGCAAGAGAAATTTTTATATCAATAAAAGGGTCATTTTGTAAGGAAAATATATTAGTTGTAATGTGTATTCATCTAATATAAAGCTTCTGAATACACAAAGCAAAACCTGATTTAATCATAAAGAAAAACATACAAATCCAAAATGGTGTTTGGCAGAGAAATGCATTCTTTCTCCATGGTTAGATGCTAAAGGAATGACATCACTTCTCTGCCCATTAAATATCAGAAGATAGCTTCTAGAATAAGGAATGGAAGAAATCTGGAAGATCTCATATGTAGGAAGAATAAGTAAAGTAAGACTTTTTATTTACAGGAGTAAACATCTTCTATGTAAAAAATGAGAATGCTATAAAACGAGTGCATATTACTGAGAGACTTTGAAGACCTAAGTAAACTTAGAGAACCAGCCAGTACCCCACATCGCTGTGGTCCTGATTCTGGCAGAGTCCCATCTAGAACACAAGAGGAAAAAGGATGCAGTTACATACTTTGGTTCGTCGCATTATACCAGACAAATGACTCCTGCTACTTCTGCTCCCATTTCATCAGCCAATTCCACTGGCCAAGCTTGTTTTTAAGAATGTCAGGCAATAGAATTATTTCTCAGGAAGAGCATTAGTTACTGATCAATATTAACATAGTCTACCTCCCTATTTAAATTATAGATTAAAATTTCTCCATTGTATAAAGAGAAGAAATTGCTGTGGGATTTGAATTGAGAGTTTGGGCACAGGAAACTAGTAAGTCTGATTATTTATTTATTTATTTATTTATTTGGGGCAGGAGGGGGCATACTTTAAGTACAGTATGGTCAAGCAAAGCCCTTCTAATTATGTTCAGAGAACATTTCACTTATTATATCTAGTAATCATTTTTGGTTGGTATAATTATACAAATATCACCGATGGTGGTACTGTGACCTCTTAGAAATATTTCATCCCTTTCATGAAATCTAATCTTTATTTGTGAAGTTAATTTAAAATGGCTAGGTCCTTTTAACATTTGTTCACCTATCTTGGGCTTCAATGAAAAAGGAAATTAGGACTTGCTCAAATTTGGCTTCTTACTGGTTTTCAACCAATGTAGAATTCCCTTTCTTGTTTCTTTTACTTCTTAAAACAAGCTTTAAAAAAAATTCTGTAGAGAACATTTAAAAAATCAATCTTAGGTGATTCTCTGTTTTATATACTATTCTAATATTCTAATTCGTTAATCATTTCTTTTGTTTCCATTTTACCAGTGCTTATAAAGATTCTTTTTTTCTCTCTCTTGAATATATTAAACCATATTCATTTCCCATTTTATTTTCTGACTTCATTATTAACCTATAACCTTTACTTTTTACAAAGAAAATTCACATCCCCAATTTTAGAAGACTTAAAAGGAGTAATTATTTAAATACTGAATGTGTGGAGTTATGGGGCTCCCCAAAGACTCTCTTTTAAGAAGTGGAGGTGGGAGAAAACTTTGGCAAGAAACCGCCATGCAAAGCAATTTTTGCTTCCTGAAAAACTGTGGGTATTTGCAATTTCTGATGTTTTCCCTAGTTAAAAGAAAATACCAAAGTCATCCTCCTGTGGTTTTGTCTTTTCAACTTGAGTCCGAGTTTCCATTTTTCTAGGCAGCAGTTTCTTGTTCTTTGGTACTTGACACTGGCAGGGATGCTAGCTCTACAGAAAGTTTTGAATGAAACTGCTGGAGTATTAGATAACAAGAGGTTGCTAATCCAGTTACTAAATGGATTCATGAGTTGGCGGTTTAACTATTTACCTGATCCCCCTCATACCTATGCTATCCACAACTGCAAGTGTTTTTCATAAGCCATAAATCTGTTCTACACTTCCTTGTTAAAAAAAATCTGTGGCTCCTCTTTCTTCTAGAAGATGTGAAACATCTTACTGAAATGGATTCTCCTCACCATCATATCTCCTCAGGATTTTAGTTATGGCCAAATTCTGGTCCTGTACATCTGCTTGAAGTCTCTTCATTAAAAAAATATTAATCAAAGTCATCCTTAAAAATTATATGCATCTTCAATAAGCAATTCAAAGTTACAGTTCCAAATTTTGTTTCTTCATGTCTGAAATATAAAGCAATGTTTTAGAGTTTGGGGCTAAATAAATGCATATTCCAAGAATCTAATTTTTTTATGATAACCTGTATATCAGTTTGGAGTTCTACTGAATGTTCCATCTCTTTTGTTGAGGCCGTGTTTTTGTTGCATCACACCAGCACAACTATTCAATAAAATCACTTTCCTTGAGTTTCTAACAGGCAATATTCTAACATGATAGGTATTATGCTAACATGCTATGTCTGCTTTATTGAGATGTCTGATTTTTGTTTTTAAATTGCTCTGGTCAGTGAAAAAATTATCATCAACACAGATGATGTTTTGTAAAACCTCACATAAAGAAAAGATCTTTCCAATGAATATTATAAAAAATTGTTTTTAAATAGTGTTAAAATTTTAGGTGAAAGCCATCTATCTAATTAGAAAGTAGCCATTTCAAAATGAACAGGGAAGTGAGCATCTGTGCTTTCAGATGGTGTGTCCTTGTGTGTGTCTTTCCTCTCCTTATAAAAGTGTAGGTTATGCTGTTGACATGTGTTGGCTGTGTTGGAATCCCTGTAAATACATTAGAGTTCCTACCCATTTTATGCTCTTATTCTAATGACAGAAGGTAAATAATTAATAAATTAACAAGGTACCTAAACTAATTAAGAAGAAAACAGTACTTAGTATTGTATCCTGTAAGTGTTCAGAAACTCAATCTATCTATCTGTCTGTCTGTCTGTCTATCTATCTATCTATCTATCTATCTATCTATCTATCTATCTATCTATCTATCTATCTATGTTTCAGTACTCAGGTCTGAATTCAAGCTTTATGCTTACTAGACAAGTTATGTAGCACGTAAGCCACACTCACAGCCCTTTTTGCATCATGTTACTTTTCAGATAAGGACTTGTAGTTTCTCCCTCCCCCAGCCTGCCTAGACAGGAATCCTATACTTAACCTGGAATGACAGACATGCACCATCATACCCAGATCTTTGTAGTCTTGTAGGGGGTTTCACTAACTTTTTGTCAGGGCTGGCCTTGAACTAGGTTGTTCTTAATCTTTGTGTCTAAAGAAACTGAGATTACAGGTTTGAGTCATCCCTCTGGCCTTAAAATAATTCTTAACATGAAAATTCAACTGATTACATTTTGAGCGAAAGCTTCAGTTCCAGCAATTCAAGCCAAAGTGTAGATAAGTTGATAGCTAATGACACTTCAACCCAACATGGCTTGGGCCTAAATATCCTAATACTGAATTTATACTTAGTGCCCAACTGAGCTTATCAAGAGCATGAAGAGAACAGCCTTGATTTTGTGTTTCATAGCAGTGCCTAGAAGTGGAGGACAAGGGAGGGGCATGCACCCAAGGAGAACTGAATCCTCTTTTGTCAGCGTGGGGAGGGAAGCCCAGGAGCCGCCAGGAGTTCCTCAGGGCATACGTCATCTGGGTTCTCTAATTTAATAGGGTGCAAATAGATCCTAAAATTAAAAACCCAGTCCTCTGTTTATTTCTTCTGTTTAGGAGGCAGTCAATAAGCTAAGTTTCCAATGTCAGCTGCCCCTGTGGCCAGCTTTCGCTGGCTATGAAAGGGTTCTATTGACTTTCACCAACCAAAAACACAGGAGGCTGACTATCCAGGAACCCCACTTTATTTTCAGTTATGGCTTCTTCTGTTTCCATATTTAAAAACAAAAAATCTTTCTTCCTTCTGGTTTTCCCGTTGAAGGAGGTGTTCAGGTTTGCTAACAATTGTAGGTCTATACAGTGTTTCAACCCAAAAGGAAGCTCCCAACTTCTCAAATGAAAGTAGACATCTTTTCTCTCTTATTCTTACCTTCCCAGCCCCCATTTCTATGCACAGAAATTACGTCATTCCTGAAATATGACCTCTCGAGTGTTTGCTTAAGTCTGAAATAGCATATAGCAATGGGGAATATGACAGACTTCTTATGGGTTGTTCTAAAACCAGTAGGTAAGGGGGAAACATGAAAAAAGAGAAAGAGAGACAACAAGTGAGCAAGCAAGCAAAAAGAGAAAGAGTGAGAAAATGAGGATGAGAAATATGCATGTTTCCCACATTAGGATTCAAAGGGAGAAATACTAATCATTGAAAAAATAAGCAAAGAAGCAATCATCTCATTAATTGGTAGCATAAACAGTATAAAATGTTTACTTTTAAATTATGGTGGAGAGCATTAACCATATACATATATATGTGTATATACACAAAGTAATACATAGAGTAATGCTTTGACAGTGTATCTTGTTGCTATTACAGTAGTTAAATTGAATTCTAATTATTTTTTAATATGAAGCCAGATACTCATGGTTCATGCTTATAATCCTATCCAAGAGTCTCTTAGATCTGAAAAATGAATTTCAAAGCCATCCTAGGAAGATAAATCCAGAAGACTATTATCTGCAAATTTTAATGCTGAAATAGAATTGTACTAGAATCCTAATTATAATACTGATCTCAGAAGGTATTAAAATAAGCACAGGCTGTGCTCTCAAGCTTAGGAATAGAAGTTTCTAGGGCTTCATTCAATCCTTTTCTTTTTTAGGCAACTGTATTTTTTATATTTTCTCTCACAGTCCATTATTTTTTATTAAATGTTTTTCTATAATATTGGATAAATAGCTAACAAGGATATCCTATTTAGTGATGAAAAGCAATGATTCATTTTACATTTATGTTTGGATTTAGTTTTAAAATCTGTGTTCTTGTAGGCCAACAAAAATACAAGAAAGAACCTTTTGCTTTAATATGGAAGAATTTTTTTTTGCAAGTTGTGAAGCTTGAACTCAGGGCCTGGTCCCTGAGTCTTTGTTTTTTTTTTTTTTGCAAGTTGTGAAGTTTGAACTCAGGGCCTGGTCACTGTCCCTGAGTCTCTTTGTGCTCCAGGCTACTGCTCTACCACTTGAACCACAGCACTACTTTCAGTTTTTGAGTGGCTAATTGGAGATAAGAGTCTCACGGGGACTTTTCTGCCCGGGCTGGCTTTGAACCGTAAGCTTTAGATCTCAGCCTCCTCAGTAGATATGATTATAGGCTCGAGCCACCGGTGCCTGGCTAAGGAATAAACTTTATATAGTATAAGTTTGACTTCCATCAAAGTGGTCAGGTCTCTATCATAATTTGTACAAGACATGATCAAATTCCCATTTCAACACAGGTGTTGGTTCCTGACCTTGTTTAGGGTAGCAGGTATTCTGAGCTGGGATTATCATATAATTAATGCAGTCCTCATTTCAGACACTATTTTTAGGTTAAAGCAGGACTATTCCTGGGTTAAAGCAGGACCCACAAAGGAGGGGAAATTGAGGAAAGGAAGCCAAATAACATACATTTTAGAAAAGGAAGAGGACAGGAAGAATGACTGATGATGAGGAGATGACTAGTACTTCCCTTCCCCTAACCCAGCCCTCCTATCAGCTCCAGTTACAGATGCCAAGCAAACCTACAACTGGAGAGCAGAGACCAGTCCAATGGGTCAGAACATGTTGTGAAATATGGGGAAGTGTGTGAGGCTAGAAAAGTTTGGAAGGGAGAGAATGTAGAAGTTACATTCAATTAGGGGCCTCTCACTTGGTTGGTAGAATTCAGCACCAGATGTCATTTGCCTAAGAGCATGAAGGTTGTTCTGTAGGTTGGACTGCTCTAGTTATGTCCTAAACAGATCTTTGCCTGTAAGTTGACAATTTTTAACTGTAGTAATCTAACAAAAATGAAGAGATAGAATTACAGTAATAATGCGATTGTTTCTTCAAATAAAAAGTAGGTTAAATAATGACTACAAAGATTATTTTATTTTTGAGTTAAATTTGTAATATGATCTCAAATGGGCAAAGTGTAAAATATATTACTTATTTATTTATTTACTTATAGTTGTACAAAGTTGTACAACTCCATGTCTAGTCACCCCTTTTTTTCTTTCCCCTCTTCCCCTGCATTCCTACCCTCAAGTTACATAGTTCATTTATTTTTCTATAATATATAGTGACTACCATGACTGCATTTGCTCACTCTTAAAGATGCTGTTTTAAAGATCTCTAATAGAGTGATCCAGGCTGAAATGATTTGTCCTGATAATGGTGAGGAAGAATGAACACTAACCACTTATCTTTCTGTCCATAATACCCATAGGCTTTTGCTGAATAGAGAAAAGCACAAATATGCAGCCTTTGTTAGCCAAGATGTTTGAGGGACATCTCAGGACTGTGAGTCTTGGTCTACTGAGGCGTTAAGGACTTATTGTCCTTTCTGACTGATGTCATTTAACATCGATGTACCAAACCTCTGTTTAGGTCCTCATGCACTGTCGTGAAAGGACAACGATGAAAAGCATGGTGCTCAGCAACTCAGAGCTTGAGAAAAAGGGCTGAAACAGTGGGATGCCTTGAAATGAGAGATAGGCAAAGATGGAAATAACCTTGCAGTCAGCATTATGTTGATGGCGGTTAAGGATATGAGGTAGGCTGTAGCATGCCTTCCAAAGAAGCCAGTGTGCCAAGCGAATGCTAAATGATTATAAACTGTAAACTGGTGAGTCAAAGATGACAAGAAAGGGCATGCCTATGCAATTTAAGATCATAGACCATCTTACCTTCTTTGCTACATATGTTAGCCTTCTCTTTTCCATTTTAATATGAATTTATTAATAATTACTTTTTATAATTTGTCTATAATCTTGGCAATGTTTATGCAGTGTTACTTTACTAATGCTTGCTGGCTAGTGTGTCTCAGGTGAATGATTAATTAAGTATCTGTTCTAATTTTTTTTGAGACAGGGTCTTACTATGGACTTCAGCCTGGGCTTAAAGTTGCAATCTTGCTTCTTCAACCTCCAGAGTTGCTAGGATTACATGTACACCATAATGTTGGTTTTATTTTCACCACTGACCACTTAGAGCAGTTCTTTTCTCTTTTGGAAATGGTAATAAGAATGTCTTAGGAAGCAAGTGTCAGTTTTCCTATGGGGCTTTTCAGATTTCATTGTCTTCCACTCAAGAAATCCTGATACTACTCATACAGTGCCATTGTAGCCCACTCAGCATTTATAGCCAATGGTTATTGGTAGCTTGCACCTGTAATCCTAGTTACCTACTCAAGAGGCTGAGATCTGAGAATATAAGTTAGAAGTTAGCTTGGGGCAAGAAAGTCCTTGAGACTTATATCTCTAAGTAACCACCAGAAAATTGGAGGTAGTGCTGTGGTTCATAGTGGTAGAGCACTAGCCTTGAATGAAAAAGCTCAGGGATAACACCCAGGCCCAGAATTCAAGCCCCATGACCCATTAAAAAAATAAAAGAACGTATAGCTATTCACACATGACCTCTTTTAAGCTTCCTCCTCACTTACATGTAAAATCGGACTTTTACTAACGGCTTTGGTCAAATTTTTGCTCAGAAAAAGAAAAATATATTAACTAAGGAAAATAACATCATACAAATATGCTATGCCAGTAAAAATATCATCGTGTCCAGAAAATACTTTTGTGGGTGGCTTGATTTGCCTAGAACACCTAATTAAACTTTTTCCTCCCTCTCGCAGTGACATATCCACATTACTGATTGCTTGCTGTTTATATACATTTTTCTAAAACTACTAATCTTCAGTTTAATTCATATGCAAGACTTAGAGGTAAGAAATTTGGTATGGTCAAATTCCTTTGTGTGTGTATATATATGTGTGTGTGTGTGTGTATACATATATGTATGTATACATATATGTGTATACATACATACATCTCTATATATGTACATATATGTGTGTATATATGTATACATGTATATATGTATACATGTATAAAATGTGTACATACATTTAGTGAACATAGTATTTACTCTTAGCATTTTGGTTATTAGGAATATTCTTACAATTGATAGAATACATGTATTTTCTCTTTGAGGGTGAGGTATTCTCACTTTGGGGTTTTCAGATATGAGGAAGGAATGAGCAATAATGACATGCCACCTCAGGAAACTGTCTGACAACATTTGTATTTTACAGCCCTGCTTTACCAATTTGTGCCTAATCCTGTCAAATTTATTCATGTATTTATCTTTCATTCAAAGTTTATGGACACAGTCATAGTCCTCAACTCCAAGAAATCTAAAATTATTATTCAGTTTAATCACTTTCATGATACTTTTGGAGATGTTAAATATTTTTTTAACTTATGTATTCCCCTTCTTTGGGGTGGTCAACTTGCCTAGCAGTATTTTCTTAGCTAGAGTGTGGGAATAGTGAGATGGGCCTATTTGCTACAAGTAAAAGGGAGCTGAAAAACAGAAAAGAATGTGTCCTTCACAAGAAAAGATGCAGTATCTCTATCCTAACTCCCAAACAGGACAAGCAGAAAGACAAGCTCCAAGACAAGGGGGACAGATTCCATTTGAGGCCAGGACCTAGTGAGATATTCTAACCTTACTAAGGAGAATGAACACTAGGAAGAAATGTTTAGGTCACCTGGATTACATCTCTGACTTGTTAAGAACACTGGCAGTAATGGGCATGCTTCAAGAGTTGAGTGGAGTCATGATTCCTCAGATCAAGAAAATTTTCTCACATCAGTAAGTTCCTCAACCTTTTCAAGACAGAGACTTGTTACCTTGACTGCTTTCCTGAGGCACAGTCTTCTCAGTGGGAAAGGCAACTGATTCACAGATTGTAATATGCTTACTAGAGCTTCCCTTGATTTGACCTCCTTGATGGGTTACTGTCAGAGAAGGTATGTATGGGAAGAAAACATCAAACAAACAAAAAAAGAATTCAAGTCTTGGATGAAGGCTTAAGAAATTAAAAACAATTGGGAAATGACTACTGTAATAAAAAAGTTCCTTGAACCATTCTCCAGCCTCTCACTGGAAAATGGTCAGATCATACCTTCCACTTAGATGTCTTCCTATGGCACTTAATGCCAGTAAGTATGCTTATTACTTGATATTGTCTTCCTTTGTCATACATTTTCCAGAATTAATCTGAATAATTTCTCTTTTGCTTGGCTTTTGACTAGCTCCCTACTAAATGGTCATATATCTTATGAAGGTAATATGACAAGGAAAGAGGAACAAGTCATACCATTTATAGGAAGATTTCTTTCTGTGCAATGATGGGGTTCTCTGTTTAGACATTTCTGTGGAGTATGAGAAGTGAAATATGGATTGGAGCATCTGAACTCCATCCAAATCCAGGAGCCTACTGGAACCATGGCTGGAGAAATTAATGAACATAGGAGTGTTTAGTGTCCTAAATGGAAACTGTGTGAATAGTCTTCTTGAAGGAGTAGCTCAGGAACTTACACTTAAGTTTGGGCCTTGGCTTGAAGCTTGGAAAGGAAATGTGCCTATTTGAGAGTGTACAGGCACCAGGCTGTTGGAATAAACTTAATTGCTATCTTTCTCATACAAATATAAAGCAGTTCTTGGCACATTGATATTGATTGGATTCTGTTAAATGAACTTGAAACCAAGACATTTCACTATAATTCAGATGTTTATTCCAGCACCCAATGATGCTTTCATTATTCTTCCCATCTATGTCTCATAATTACTTGTCTGTGAAGCTCTTTGGAACTATCTCTAATTTTCTCTTATAGCTTAAAGCTTACAATAGGCAACTTCAGGTTCTGCCCTTCCATAATACTGACTTCAAGAGAAAGAGAATATTAGTATCTACTAGAAAAGTTCTCAGAACATCACTACTTGGATATACTTGAGTTAATGCCACTTCTAAACTGTGATCTTTGGTCCGTTCTTAGGTGATCTGTTTGTTCCCCTGGGTGCTAACAGGTGTGACACTTGTGACTGACAGTTCCATTTGAACTATATGGATTATGTAGGAAAAACAAAACTTCAAATTACAAGACATTTGTTCTCTTTGTATTTAATAAATAATGGAGAGATTCTGTAAAAGGTTATTTTCCCATAGAATTAAAAGTGTAGAGAATCCCACATCAACATCAACAAAACTTGTTATAATCCACTACATATATGTTATCTTTAAAAATTGGAAAATTGTATTTAGAACAAATAATGGAAGCTTTGTGTAAAATTCAAAAACTAATGTATTATTTTATGCATTCTAGGTAGGTGGTAATCAGAAAGTTTCAAGAATTTTTAAATTGGATTATATAGAAAGAAAATAAAGCCACGATAAAGGAAAACTGTGAGAAGACTGGGAAAGTTAATGAAGTGACAAAAAGTAAACTCGGGTTTCATATTTTTATATCATTATTAACCAGAACCATGCAGGTTAAAAGGCACAAAAACTAGGCCAGGTTAGCAACATATATCTATAAACTCAGCTACTCAAAGGATAGAGATAGAAAGATATCAGTTCAAGTCCAATTGAGGGGGAAAAAGTTGTAAGAGATTATGAACCATATCTCAAGAAACAGACATGGTGGTTCACACCTTTAATCCCAACTAGTAGGTAGGAGGATGTAGGGTGATCATGGTCTATGGTGGGCCCAGGGAAAAGCACAATGCATTGTCTGAAAAACAAAGTAAAAGCAAAAGGACTAGGGTTGTGGAATAGGAGCAAGTGGCATGAAAAGAGTCAACAGCTCTGAATACAAAATTGATCTAGTTCATGCTTTTATAATCTTTCAATTCGATAATGGAAATGGGTCTTCTTTGTTTCCATTTGTCCCCTTCCCAGTGTACTTGACACTGACTGGTCCCATTGCATCCTTCCATTTATAACCATTTTATATGCACATTTATAACCATCATCACCTCTTGAAAGACTGCAGGTATAGAATTATTCCTCCTGGTGGGAAATACATGCTGTTTGGCCTAGAAGCTGACTCTCAGTTACCTAAGGACTGTACAAGAGATCTCTAAGACCAAAGAACATGATGCTGACATACCAGGGTGAGACAGGAGTCTTCTTAAGGTAAGTAAGTCATTTTGTCAGAGCCCTCATTATGAATGTCCCAGTCATGAACATCAAGGACACTAAATGAAGAGGCTGAAATGAGAATATTGAAAAAGTTTGTTAGTTGTGATCACACGGCAGTGGTGAGGGTTTTGTTGTTAATATCTGAAGCAGTGTTCCTATTTGCTAGAGGTTATTGGACAGTATGGAAGAGCCCAAGAGTCCAAATAGTATGAAGAATTAAATATATCTAGGGTCCATGATTTTCACCAGATTTTTAATGTGCTACATAATTTTATCTCTTCCAAATGGTCATATTAAAAAATAAATTTCCTAGCAGAGCACATAGTGTCTCATACCTGTAATCCTAGGGATTGAAGAGGCTGAGATTAGAGGATCAAGGTTCAAAGCAAGCTTGGAAGGTAAAGTCCACGAGACTCTTATCTCCAGTGAGATAAGAGTAGGCTAGAAGTAAAGCCTAGGAACTGCGTTCAAACTCCATAACACACATACACACACACACACACACACACACACACACACACACACAGGCACGCGCGCGCGCGCGCGCACACACACACACAAATATACTTTTTATTTTATTTCCTTTAACATAATGTAAGAACTAGCTAATGGAATATTTAGAAAAAAGAAGTCATTCAAATTATATGACATAACATTCATTCTCTATATATAACTTTAAACTAGCATAAACTATGGAGGCTTTACATTCCAGTTGAGTGACAATAATGATTTAATAATCTGGTTACTTCACACTTCACTTTGATTATCTAATTTGGGATTGTTTGGTAAAGCAACAATGTTTTACAAAATTCATAATACTTAATTCTATTTGAAAGATTAGATGTTTAATGATTTTTTGCTCTTCATGCACCTTAAAAGCAAACATTGTGAAGGCATATATTTTGTTAATGTAGGAAGACAGAATGCAGAAATTTGTAAATGTTTTTAACCGTAAATTTACTACTACTGCTAGTCATTTTTAGATTCATCTTTATTATTTTATGCATGAATGATTAGTACAATAGTTCATATATAACAGCTACCCAGGAAAATCTTGTTGAACTGAATCAAAATAAATGCAGTTGTAAATATTTTCAGATCACATGGAAGACATTTAGTAATATACAATTTTCCTTGGCTGAGTTTAGAAGTTATACTAACACCAATAGTTAAACATTTTCTTTGGAACCCAATATTGAAATCTGAGGTAAGGTCACCAACCACATATAACCTGTTTCTTTCTGGAATAGATGATAAAAAGAAATTTCAACTTCTTGTCAATGTACTTTGGGAAAGAAATTATATGTATATAATAAGTAGAGAGAAAACTATATTCTGTCCAGTTCAAAACTTCAATTACTAAAGTGTTAGAAATTCAAAATCATCACCATTTCTTTTTTCTATACAATGCAACAATGTGAGTCATTATCTGTAAAACACAAATTCTTAAACATAAAATGTTGAGCAGGGTGCTTATGGCTGACACCTGTAATCTTATCTACTCAGGAAGATGAGATTTGGAGTATCATACACTCTGAAGCAAGCCCAGGCAGGAAAGTCCACTATACTGTTCTCCAATAAACCATCTAAAAGCTTACCTGGAGACAAGTGATAGAGTATCAGCTCTGAACAAATAAACTGAGTTTAGAACACAAGACTTTGAATTCAAGCTCCAATACCAGAGGGAGATTGTTCTATAGACTTCACCCTAATGAAGGAAAATACTCCTTATTTTAATAATCATTTTATTTTAATCCATATTCAACAAGAGCTTTACGTTTACTTATTTGTTTCTTAGACTATAAATTAGAGGGGCTCTCCTTCATTAAAAATAGAAGGGGCAACAATGCTCAAGAGGAAATGTACTCATTACCTTGTTCATGTAACTGTAACCCCTCTGTACAACATTTTTACAATAAAAAAGTACAAAAAATAAATATAATACAGCAGTAGCAAAAATAGATATCTGGATTATTAGTATGAAAATATAAATGAAGAAAATAAAATTAAAGGAATTTTAAAAGAAATTAGGATACTGTTAAGATAGAATTATGCACTAATATTTTTGAGACAACACTGATGAGGAAAGGATTTGAAGAAGCTGAGATATTATCTTAATGTTCCTTATATAGTATCTGTCTTATAGGATGATTTCTGCCAAACATTGAGAGCAGTTCTGAGAGTCCAATCCTTTCTGTACTTGCACTGATGAATTTGAAATGAGGCTTTCTCTTGTGAGCTCCTGAAAAGTCAAGCGCAAAAACTTCGTCTATATTGTGGTCAATTGAGCATTTTTAGGTGAAAACTTTAATCTCAGTCTATCAAAAGAGCAGTCATGACTTTCACTTGTCTATATCCTGAACATAAACAGTCATACAATCTAAGCCCACTTCTTATCCAATTTCATCACTAAGCTTAATATACCTCCTATGTGAAAAAGTTCATTTGTTTATGTGAGGAAAAAGCAAAGCAACCTAATACGACATTATAGAATGGAAAGCTTGTAATAGCCTCAGCTTTATACTCCAGCATCTTGGCATAAGGTAAGCTTTGCTTATTATGATTGGCCCACACCATAGACTGGCAAGTTAGCTTAGGGAAGCTGGAGTAAATCTAGCTGTTTACATCACTCAATTTTGAGTGATGGTATATTTTTATCTTTTTTCCTGCCAACTGTACCCTTGATAAATAATTCTCAGGATCAATACTTTGCTAGTTGGGACAATCAGGAATGAATCCAGAGAAATAAATTGCATATTATTTATTTTACAGCATGTTTGTTAAGTTCTCCTAGGGGGACTCTGAGTTATTAGTGTGTATTAAAAGCAAAAACTAAATACAGTAGATTTCCAGTGAGCATTGACTTCCCTCCAAAACCTTATATAAATGTTCTCATTAGCTTGCAGCTCTACAGCTCTATTAGAGAGCTGTTTTACTTCAAGGCAACCTTCTCAAAGGTTGGCATCTCTGTCCCCAGGCTGAGGCCTTAAGGTCAAATTTACACTTTAAAAACATAATTAAAATATAAAATGATCCACAATTCCCCCCAAATCATTAAATAAAAAGCAATCAGTTTCGTAAAAATTACAGATTGAATGATATCCCAAGGGGAGTTTTACAACAGAAAAAAAGACCTGATTAGTGGCTTAATAAACACAAGTCTAACTGGAAAATTCTGTTGGCTTCAAAATCAGATAAATAAATGTGAGTCTTAGCCCTTCTATGCCTTGGCTGTGTGATTTTGGACAAATTACTTATCCATCATGAGACTCAGTTTCCACTCCCAAATATTATTCTGAGTATAGCAAAATAGAGTATGAAATTGTTTAATAAAGAGCATGGCATAGTAAAGGTATTTTATTTTGTTTACTATCTCTCCCTCACCATAATAATGTGATTTACTTAAGGACAGGGAGTGTGTTCTTTTGGTTAAATGCTATACCAGAATGAAATGGATATCCTGGTACAGAGAAATGCTCAGGAAACATTATTGAGCAAAGCAAGTTTCTTTCTTCATTAGTAAAACTGGAAATATCCATGCATACATTCTAATTTAAAGGTATATCATAATTGTCTTTTCCTTATTGTACCTCGCTTAAACTGTTTATAAAATTTTAGGATATGCACAACTTCTGGCATGAGTTTTTAAATTTTATTTCAGAGGTTTACTTTTTGATTGGTAGCAACTGGTTGTACAAGACTGTTTCATTTTAACATGCCCATTTATTATTTTTAATATATATTTTTATTGTAATATATTTTTATTGTAAAGATACTGTACAGAGGTGTTACAGTTACATGAGCAAAGTAATGAGTCCATTTCCTATGGAACATTTGTTACCCCCTGCTTTCTTTTTCTCCTACCATCCCTTTTCTCCCCATGTCCCCAACTCCTCCCTCCCATCTCCCTCTCCACCCCCACACCACCGACAAAGTTGTAAAGTTCGTTTTCAACATACTGTCTTGTACATCTCATTGTTAGAATGGGTCAACCAGTATCCTTATTTCAGCATTTTGTTATTTCCCTTCCCCTCCCCAAATTAGAAAAATGTGTATACAAGGGATGAACTGGGTGAATAAAGTATGAAAGTATAGTACCCCAGCATGATCTTCTTTAATGCATTGCATCTCTCAAACATAACTTTTCCCAGTTACACAGTTGTTTTCCATGCAGTCACTCTCACACCACACACACACACACACACACACACACACACACACACACACACACACACACACACCAATAGCTCAGAAAAGTAGGTTAAGGTAAGTATTATACTAGGAATATAAACAATATTCTATGGGAGAAAGCATATGACAATGAGAGAATAGGTTTTAATTTGGATCTTGAAACAAGAGCACAGTGGTAAAAAATATTCATAAGTATGTTTCATAAAAGAAAGCTAAGATATCAATTTGTGAAAGGTTTAACTAATAGATAGGTATTGCTTTTTTGAGCAATGAATAAGAATCAAAATTACCTCATTACACTGGAAACTTAACTATTTATAGTTTTCTAAAGCTAACCTTGGCAAAGGTGTATGGAAAGATGCCAGACTAATGACTGCTCAGGAGGGAGGTGGCAACTGCTGATGCAGTAGGAGTGATGGACTTAAGCAGACTACCTAAGAAAGACTTCTCTATTTAATACACCGCTCCCTTGTTCAATATCCTCCCCCACCTACGTCTTTATTTCTGCCATCCTTTCGCAGTCAAACGCGTTGGAGGATTTGCTGATATTCTGTGTCTTAATTTCTTTATTCTCATCTTTAAATCTATGCTGATTCTCACTAGTCTGCCAATTCATCCATGAAAATGTTCCTCTCCAATGATCTCCAAGTGCTAACAAATTTAGGAGAATGTTTTCGTTCCTTTTTTTATCAGCTCAATGTTAGATGTTACTCTTCCTTCTTGAAATGCTTTCTTTCTTTGATTTCTATGATTTGCTAGTTCTCTTTCATCATTTTGACTGTACTTCATCTTCCTTCATCTTTATCTGGATTTATTACTTTTAAATGTGGATTGAATTTGGAGGTCCTCATGTCTCACTAATGCCTCTTTTCTTCTTTCCTTTCCTTTGGCATTTTATACGTTTATATATTTAATTATGCATTTAGTTACACATATGACACTCACATTAGAACTTTCACTTTGAGCATTTCTGCAAGTTTCAAATCTGTATTTTCAACCAATATCCTGACCCTGACAAAGGTTTCTGAATATCTGAAGATGCAGGCTCCAACCTGACTTTGTCTTCCTTCTCCTTTTCTAACCAACTCTTGTCCTTTTTAAAAAAATTATATTGTGAAAATACCATGTAGAGGGGTTACAATTACATGGGCAAGATAATGAGTACATTTCTTATCAAGCATTGTTGCCTCCTCCTTTGTTTTCCCTTCTTATCATTCCTATCTTCCACCCTCCCCCGCCCAAGGCCAAAGTTGGAAAGTTTGTTTTTCAACATAACAACTTGTACATCCCATTGTTGCAATGGGTCCACCTCTTGTCCTTTTTGTTATTTATATCTTTTATTATGTTCCTTCCCTAATTCATGTGCCACCAGTGATCCAGGTGCTCCTGGTTCACTTGAAGTCTAGAAGTCATTCTACTAACTTCCTTCTCCATTAACAATCATGTAGAATCTTTAATCAAGCAATACCTTGACAGCTTACTTTTATAATACTGCCATATTGGCTATTTCTTTTCACTTACAAAGCCTACTGTATGGCAGTAGGCTTGTTTAGGTTGCTTGTTTAGGTTCTTGTGGGGTTTTTCCTCTTTTTCTCTCCCCTCCCTCATTTTAGTGACAACTCAAGCATCTACATCTTGCACCATTCAAAGTTCTAAGCATCAGAGTTAGGTATTCCTCTTGAGTAGGTAAGACAACACTGAGCATATGGAGAAAAAGAAGGAAAATTGGTGATGGGAAGAAGGCTGATAGAAATAACAGAGTTCTCAACCTGGAAAAGGGAAAAACTCATTGTATAAGGAATTAATAACCTGATTACAAAGTTATGTTATCCATTAAACATCAATTTAATACATTTGTGCAAAGAACAGAAATAGGAGAATTGGACACTATTTAAGCAGAGGGGAAATAAGATCAAGAAACTTGTAGCAATATGGTCTGAGGAAACTAGAGGAGGTATGTGAAAAGCTCAAAAGAAAAACAGCCATAAAAGATGTATATTCAGTAGCACAGGCAAGATAGATATAAGTTAAAATCAATAGGAGAAATGTAGAGAGAGGGAAAGAGAACAGGGAAAATTTCGGGAAAAAATAAAATTTGGTAGATCTTTTCACCAAAGTTTAGGATAGTCTCAGAACTAAACATATAGCATTTATAAAATACCTTCTTCTGAATCACTTAGATGAATTAACTAACTTTTCTCTTTTATTTGAAAAATTTGCAATTTACAGAATTTTAAGCAACTTAATTAAAAAGAACTTAATTAATTTTGTCAGCCTGGAAAAAAGATGAATGCTGTGATCTAAATATACTTAGAATTCAAAGAATTAAAACCAAAAAAAAGTAAACAAAGCCTCAAAGAAACACTGCTCCATTAATAAGCAGGCTAAAAATTTAAAGAGAGACTTCTCTGAAGAAGAAATAAGAATGGCCAATAGACAAATGAAGAAATGTTCAACACCTCTGGCCATAAAAGAAAAGCAAATCAAAACAACATTGAGATTCCACCTCACCTCAGTTAGAATAACCATTATCATGAAATCTAATAACAACAGATGCTGGCAAGGATGTAGCCCAAAGGGAACCGTACTAGGTGGGAGGGAAAATTTGTCCAACCACTTTGGAAAGCAGCATGGAGGTTACTCAAAAGACTAAACATAGAGACCCTGCAATCCCACTTCTGGGCATTTACCCAATGATCACAAACAAGGTTATACTAAAGCTACCAGCACAACTATGTTCATTACAGCATTATTTACCATAGCTAAGATATGGAACCCAACTAGATGCCCCTCAGTGGATGAATGGGTCAAGAAAATGTGGCATATATATGGCCCAAAAATTTTGTACATATGGCTCATGTAAGATGGTACTAAGTGAAATGAACTCCAAAATATGGAAACAAGAATTTTTCATTGTTGTTATTTTTAATGTACTATGTGAAATTATCTCTTTTTTCTTTCATGGTTCTTTCCTATGGTTTATCCCCTGTTGTCACTGTATTTGATTTTGGTATTGTATACACATTAGGGAATTAGGGAGGGCAAGGGGAATATCAAATGGTGAGACAAAGGACAAAAGGAAAACCAATGCAACAGCAATATTCACAAGACATGTTGGTAATTAACTGCACAACTTGGGGGAAAGTAGAACTGGGGAAGAGGGAAAGTGGGAGAAAAATGAGGGAGCAGGTAACAAGTTTGACAAGAAATGTGCTCACTATCTTACATATATAACTGTAATCACTCAGTGCCTCACCTTGACAATCAAATAAAATTTTTAAAAAAGAATGTTGTGGTCCTGTAGGCTTTCTTTTACTGTTCATGAATATAACTGTATGATAAAAGTTGATATTTCTCTTGTTATACTATCTTTCTGGAATGTTAAACTTTACTGAGGATATAAAGTAGGATAACAATTACTGCCAGCTTAATTGTTACAAAAGATACTATTGTGTATTATCGCTTCTATTAATTATTTATTATGACCCTTGTGGTGTGAGGTAAGAAACCTTACTTTTAGGGTTTTTTGTTTTTTTTTTTTTGTTTTTTTTTGCCCTGTTTAAGGACTTTCTGCTTGGTAATCAGGCCCTCTAGCACATGATCCATGCCACAGGCCTGTTTTGCACTGGTTGTTTCTGAGACCACTATCCTCCTAGCTGAGATTTCAGACATGTACCACCACAACTGGACCTGGTTTTGATCATACTACGTTTTAATCATATATTTTTATTTATGTGGCAATATGAAAATGGTAGTTACTGGAATTGATTAGCTACCTTTACCCAACAGATTACTTATACTCACAACACAAATATTTAATTATTTTATCAGTCAGATTGCCTTAAAGTTAGAAGAAGTCTTGACTTTGTACCTGAATTAGAGCATAGAAAAGGCTTTTATCAAAAGTTTGTGTATTTAAAAAAAATTACACCTTATTTTGAGGACACAATTCTTTTGGCCATTAATATAACAAATAGCCCTTCAAAATCTTATAAGTAAAAAAAAATCCTGTAACTATATGTATGATTTCTAACATTTATATAGAAAATCATGTGGGGTTTTCATTAGATTTTGACATTGCTTTTTAAATATATTCTTTAAAATTTTATATTTGTATATCATATCAAGGCAGATTTAATATACTCAATTGTCTATATAGTTAAAATTGGGTAATTAAGGTGGAGTAAAGTTAAACAACTTGTTTTTAGGAGAAATGATTTCCAAGCAAATTTACTGTATGTAACTGTATAAACGTAAGAGTAGGATACATGCTGCAGCACAAAACATATTTTGTTAGCTTGTAGGGTTGACCATACAGGCAGCCTCCCTTCAATGACTGGAAAATAAAGCCGTCTTGTTTTGAGCTGATCTATGTTGGTTTGGACCAAAAATCTCACTAGTAAAACTGAAAAACTGAATAAGCCTTATAATTTATCACCTAGCCTGATTTAGAGTTTTCATTACTCCTTAGTTTTAGTCTCGTGGGAGGATGCCTTTCTTTTCGCTGATACTCAAGACCCTTACTTTCAAAAATACATGGATAAGGACATTTCTGTTCTACCTTTCAACAGGATTCCCATGAGTCTCATGCTTGGTACTCCTAGAGGCCTTTTATAGCACAGAAAATACAAGCAAATGGAGAGGTTGAGGAAATTGCTCAAGGGCATTCAACAAGTAGGAGCCAAAGCCAGGAATAGCAAGGACTTCACACTGCAAATCCTTAGCACAACTGCCTGATTTTAGCCCCTCTTTGATGGTGAAAAAAGAAGCCATCCAGTCACCAATTCATTAATCTTTACCATTCAGTTATTCTTGCTGTTAAAGAAGGTAAATGTGTTACAGGAATGATGAAATTGAAATGGTAAACAGAATGCAGAGCAGTATGTCTGTTTAATGTAGATTTGATTCTTACTAGTTTCAATTTTTCCTAGTTTCAATTAACCATCGGTATAGAAACTAAAGGTGCAGAGTCAGATTGAGAGACAATTTACTTCAACTAGTACAGCTCCACACGTAGCACTTTAACATGAGCTCTGCTCCAAGAATTGCATGAAAGCTGTGAACTTGACTTAGACATTGTCCCTACAAACAGTTCAACAGGGTAGTCATAGAAAAGATTACACAAAAGTTGTCTCCAACACAGAAAATGAGAACAACCTTACATTGTCATGAAATTAACTAAGCACAGAGAGGAAAATTAGATAACATGAAGACTATAATTTTGTAATGTAATCCCATATTCAAGAAAATGGTTAATGTATTCAAGATGAAAAGACATATTTTTTTGGCATAGGGGTCATTATCCAAATTAGCCTCTGAGCTATAGAATTTCTGCTACTTCAAAATCATGAGAAAATAGATACTTAAAAAAAAATGTTGGTTGAAGGTTTGAACTCGGGGCCTGAGGCTAGCACTATATCACTTTGAGCTACAGCACCATTTTTGGTTTTTGAGTAGTTAATTGGAGATGAAAATCTCATGGAGACTTCTCTGCCTAGACTAGCTTTGAACAGTGATCTTCAGATCTCAGCCTCCTGAGTAGGTAAGATTACAGGTATGAGCCTACAGCGACTAATCAAGTAGATACTTTTATTTCAAACTAGTTTGTCTATGATCAGACAGGAAGGGAGGTTTGTCACTGAAAATCAATTCACAGTTTCACATTTCCTGTCCTTAGGCTACAAAATTATTGGTACATTAAAAACTTTTGCTACATGAAAAAGTAAAAAATAATATCAAGAAAATTGAAGGCCAAAGTAAAAATATCCAAGTAGAAAATGAAGAATGCTTGAAGGAATGCACTGAAAATGTTGCCGGTTAAAGTGACCACAGTTAAAAATAGTCATTCTTTTCACTTATTGTTCTATATAAAGTTCTCCCCATCCAAAATTTGTGTTTTGTCAACTTTTTGTACACAGACTATATTGCCTGAAACATTAAGGTCATTTAAAAATATATATAAACTTACAAAAATGTGCTATTATTTCACGTTTGAATATAGTTGTTTTTCACAGACTGTAGTGGTACTATTTACAACTTTCAGCATATACCTCTTCTAGTGTTTCTCAGAAACTGAAGCTTATTAACATGACTCTGATTAAAATCATGTTTACCGTAAGGACCATGTGCAAGTGTTTAGCATTGTGGCTATACGGAGCTTGTATATGCTAATTTCAGTCATTATTTGCTACCCACAATAAAATCAGCTTGTAAGTTTTTCAGATAGTGCTAGAGATAGCAAGAGAAACAGATGATAATAGGACTCACATCTCCCTTAATAACTTGATATATTTAGTTTGCTAAAACAAATATTGGGTGTACTGTTTGTTTAGATTGAGTTACCATTTTTTTTTAAAAAAAAAGCACAAAAAACCTTGTTTGGTTTTAAGGTTCATTTATGTTGTCAAGTATCATGATGCCATATAATGGTTATGATAATGCTTTTCTCCTAAAGTTAACATGAAGATTAAATGAGATAATACCTACAAACTGCTTAGTCCAGAGCCCAGTACAGGATGGCCATCCAACAAACGGGAAATTTTATTTTTATTCTATGGTTTAAGGAGCTGTTGTATTTGACATCCTAATTTAAGACTATTACAGTTCTGAATATTTTCAATCAAATTCCAAATTCCCTTCAACTCTGGGAAACTAGGAAGACCTAATATTTTGTTTTTAATTTATTTTCCTATTATCTTTAAGTAGTTGTAGAAAGGGGTTCCAATTGAATATATTGATTAATGAGCACAGTGCAGTTTAACCCGTGTCACTCCTTCCATCCGTCTCCCTCATTTTCCTCAACCCCATCCATCCCTATCAGGTTATCTGGTTTCATTTTCACCTATGCAAATTGAATACCTTATTTCTTGATTTCCAATGTTAACAACCAAACCACAGACTATAGAAATTTCAATGGGTAAATGTCATGATTCCAGAAAGTGTTAACATCATATCTTTGCACTCACTCCTGGTCACTAGACACTTCCCTGTACTGCTAAAAATGAAAACTAGACTCTACTAGTAGAATTTCAATCTGATTCTACCAATAGGAGATACTCTTGAGACTTAAGAAAGAATCCACAATTCTCTGGCAGGAGCTGTTGTCAGGAGTAAAGGGCTGGCAGAGAGCAGAAGGGAGATCAGGCCAAGAGCCTCCAAAGAACTCCTGAAAACCACTCATTTGCTGTTGCTGTTAGCCACAATTATTGGTGGCAGTTTCTATGTTGATTTCCTTTGCTTCTGATTTTTCAGAAAATGATTTTTCTAATCTTATTTCCCTAGTCCTTCCAGTAGTTTTGTAAGCCACAAATTTCCTGTTCTGTTCTACTACTAAAATGTCCAGAGTGGCTTCTGCTAATCTAATCCAAACTGTCGTACTGAAGGGCCCATAACTCTTCTCAGTAGAGTCCCAGGGTTTTCCAATTTTATATTGGCTTTACAGGAATACTAATTTTAGTCTGATAATATTTCCATTAGTGATCAATGTTATCATATATGCAGATGACCAGCATATTGTTTTGAAGTTGGACTGTTTAAAGACACAACTAAAACCATATCTGACTATGTCTATAATCCATCCTAACTTCCTTTTTGTTCTAGAAGAAAGATGGAGGACCATCTTCTGCATTTTTTTCTTATCTCTTCTGATCTTACCAATAAGTAAGGTACCCCCTGTGTCCTGTTTGTGCTTTTGTAGTTCAAAAGTGTTCCTCAATCAGTGGTAGAGTGCTTAATTACTCAACTGTGAAAACCCCTAGTTTATCACTAGCATCACAGACAACAACTATCATTGATATTTAATAGTGCTCAACAGCTTCAGGTTCAAGGTATTTGGGGAAAATGCATCTCATGGTGGAAATGTTTTCACAATCAAGATGTGGAATATTTTATAATTTTCAAGTGTTATTCTGGGTGTTTTGTAATTGAGTCTTTCTTCTGTATAAAAAATTTTCCTGTTGATGTTGTATACTTTTTCTTGTGTTTATTGGCCATTTGTCCAATAAGTACCCAAGTCTGTGATCGCTTTTTTTTTAAATCATTGAATCGTTATTTTCTTATTGTACTTTTATGTTTTCTATATTCTGGAAATGAGTCCTTTATCAGATATGTGGTTAGCAAATATTTCCTCAGGTCTGTGGTTTGTCCTTTCATTCTCCTAAAAGCATTTTTTCAAAGGGAAAATTTTAGTTTCCACTCAGTCCAGTCTGAATTTGAGCTGAGCATGAAATTGTTGTTGACTTACTTGCCATGGTGACCCACAGCTGCAAATTCCTCTAAGCCACCTGCAGGCTGAAGCCACCCTGTGCTCAGAAGAAGGGCCGGAAGTTCTGTCACCTGTGTCATACAGAGGTTTGCCATTTTACCCCTCACTCGTGGCATGGAGTTATTGCTTGTTACTTGATGTCGGAGCTAATTTGCGGCTATTCTGGTTCAATTTCCTCCTACTCCATATCTCTTAAGCCTTAGGGTAGAGTCTCTTTAAGTGTTACTACTCCTCCATTAATACTACAACTCCCCTCCCTTCAGAGGAAGCTCTGTAGTAACATGGCAGCTAACTCTGACCTGAATTGGTTGAGCATCTGGTAAGTGAAAAATGTTCTTGCCTCTAACCTAGTAGCAGCAGATTTCCTGCTTCCTTCCAGTTAAAACCTGTACATATGTGTATTTCTTGTGCTCCACCTAAGTCTTACTTCGGGCTGCCTATGGGGCAGAGGAAAGTTTTATATCCACTCTTTCCTGCAGGAGTTCAACACACTCTCTTATCTCACGCATTCATTAAAACACTGAATGCTTCTGCTCAATAAAATGTTTTTGTATTTCTTCTCTACATATCACACAATTCTGTAGTGGATACCACTACTACTCGTGAATCCATCTGGGCTTAGAATTCAATCCAACAAGTAAAGGGTTTGATTATCTGAGACTACATGTACTTCTGACACTAGTCATAAATCCCAGGATGTGATTTGCACTTCTTTTTTTTATTTTTTATTTTTATTTTTTTATTGTAAAAATACTATACAGAGGGGTTACAATTACATGGGCAAGATAATGAGTACATTTTTTATCAAGCATTGTAGCCTCCTCCTTTGTTTCCTCTTCCCATCCCTTCCCATCCTCCCATGATTTGCACTTCTTACCCACCCACTATAACCTTGTAGATCCCACTACAACTTTGTAGACTCACTAGCTTTTCCTGAAAATATATTGTTTTCCAGAGTATTTTCCAGAATTCAGGGAAGTGCTTTATTTATATTTAATACCCAAGATACAGATGCATGTGCATAGCACTAGATTTGTGGAAAGGACCATGGAGTTTGTTTGCATTGATTGTACCACTCAAAAATTCTACACATTCAAGCCCTCCAAACTCCTGGTGCAAGTATTTGACTCCCTCAAGCAAATACATGAAGGATTATAACTCAGCTCTAATCAGAAGAAACTCCGAAGTTCTTTGTGGAGAATGTTGAGGTAGAGCACTTAAGCTTTTATTCAAGATTTGACCCTTTTCCACCCAGTTCTATTGAGAACAGAAAATGCTCTTATCACCTAGGAAATTCAAAAGAGTAGGAAATTTATGTGAAGGACCAGGGATAGAAAGTAGATATATACACAATATGCACAATATTACTATTCTAAGGTAGAAGGGCTTTCCTATGGAATCTCAGCAGAGACTAGGGGCTGTCAGTTCACATTAATAAGGTGTACATACATGTAAAGTAACAGTTATGTTGAGATATCTCAAGACAAAGAGAAGCTGGGAAACATTTTTACACAGTTAAAGAACTCAAAAGTAGAATTGTTTTCTTTTAATGAAAAAAATAGACAAATTAGTTGACCCTAGGAATAATACTTATTCTGTAATGATGGACACAGATTTGATTTTAATAATCCATTTAGAATTTGACTTTGCTTTAAGTGTATTCAAATGTTTAATTAGGACAGGAAATTTTCAGGCATCAGCTTTTTGTTTTTTTAATAAGCATTTTATTTCAACTGGCAACACATAGCATTCTTTCCTTTTTCTCTAGCTGCTAAATCTGTTTTCCAAACCCTATTCCAGAGGATTATTTTAGCCATAAATTCTTGTAACTTTTAATTTTTAACAAAATAATATCAAAACAAAATTTTCAAACGTGACTACAATACATAGATTTAGATTCTGGATATTCTAATAGATACTCTCAGCATAAAAAACATGTCTTCGTTATGAAGTGATTATGCCTCTCAAACATGAATGACAATATGGCGCCTGCTGGTGATTCACATCTGTACTCCTCGCCACTCTGGAGGCTGAGTATGGGAGGATCCCAGTTCTAATTCAGATCATGCATAAATATTTTTAAGATCCCCATCTCAACAGAGAAATCTGGGCATGATTATGAACACCTGCCACCCTACCTACAGCAGAAAATATAAATAAGATCATAGTCTAATCCATCCCAGGCGAAAGACAATGCCCTGTCTAAAACTTAACTAAAGCAAAAAGGGCTATGGCTCATGCAGTGAAGTACTTGCCTAGTGAGACATGAAGTCCTGAGTTCAAATCCCAGTACCAACAAAGAAAGAAGGAAGGAAGGAAAATAGTAAGGAAAGAAAGAAAGAGAGAGAAAGAAGGAAGGAAGCAAGGAAGGAAGCAAGGAAGGAAGGAAAAAGGGGAGGGAGGAGAAAGGGAAGAAGAAAAGAAAGAAAGGAGGGAGGGAGTAAAGAAGGAAGGAAGGAAGGAAAGAAAGAAAGAAAGAAAGAAAAGAGAGAGGGAGAACGTAAGGGAAAAGAAAGAAGAAAGACAGAAAAAGGAAATAAAGAAAGATTAAAGGAGATAAGAACTGTGTATTTAAGGTGTACAACATGAATATTTTAGGGGTGTGTGTGTGTGTGTGTGTGTGTGTGCTGGGTAGTGTTGATTTTCAGCTTGATTGGATTGAGAGATGCCCAATAGTGGCAATAAATCACTTGTCTGAGCTGTCTGTGAGGGCATGTCCAGAGGGCTGACAAGTGGATCAGCCCTGAAAATGGACAAAACCAACCAATAGTATGCGGACACCAATGGAATAAAAGTGGAAGAGAAGCTAAACAGTGAGTGGCACTCCATTCTTCATGAGTGAGTGTGTCTATTCTGCTGTTACCATCAGTGGATCCCAGACTCCAGCCTCTTTAGCCTTTCACTGTAGACTTACAGCAGAGGCCCTCCTGGAGGCTCTCATGGGATGATGTTCATGGGCCTCTTTGTTCTGAGGCTTCCAGCTTCTTGAAGTAAGCAACTACCAGGTCCTCTGGCTTGTAGCCAGTATAGTTGGACTACCCAGTCTTCAACTGTGCAAGCCAATACATGACTTCCATTTTATAATTATGTAGATTCTATTGATTCTGTTCCTTTCATGATCCCTGGCCAATAAAACAAGGTAACTAAATTCATCTAGCACATGCCTATGCCTTTAATTTAATTTCGTTTTCTAGGTAAAAAACCATATAATCTAATGAAATTTCAAGTATACACCATTCTATTATTAACTATGGTCATCATGCAAAGTACTAGGTACTAGATGTTATTTATTTGTTAATGAAAGTTGAACCCTTTGACCAACATCTCTGAATTTCCTCTTTCTTTAGTCCCTGACAAGCATATCCAGTGATAATAAACTCCCCTGGGTTTTGTTTATCTTGGAATTCATTTAGCTCCCCATCATCTTTGGAGAGATTTCTCAAGTATAGTATCTTTAGTTGGTAGTTTTTCCTTTCAGTATTTTAAACATAATGTTCAACTCCCTCCTGCCTCTGCATTTCCTCTGAGATAACTACTGAAATATTACAAAGATTTATTTGTTCATATTATCTTCCATTTCTTTTGCTTTCAAAATTGGCTTTGACTTTGACAATTTAATTGTGTTTCACAATCCTTTTGGCTTAATTTTACTTCAGGTCCTTTGATTTCATAGACTTGGGTGCCCATATTAATTCCCAAAATTTGGGAGCTTTTCAGTTATGATTTCTTTTAATAGACATTCCCCTTTCCTCTGACTCTCTTCTCCATCTAAAACTCCTACATGTTCATTGTTCACAATTTTATGTTTGATAGGTCCAGTATAAATTTTTCCAATTCCTTTTTCTTTCTGTTCCTCTACCTGACTAGTGTCAATCAACCTGTTTATGTTCATTGGTTTTGTTGTTGTCCCATGTGATCAAGACTTCAGTTGGAGTTCTCAGTTGAATTTTTATTACTTCTTTATTTGAATTTTTATTACTTCTTTATTACTCTCTCTATATATAATTGTTTTATTATTCTGATAAAGGTGATATAAAGAGGGGTTACAGTTATCTAAGTCAGATAAAGAATACAGTACTTTTTTGTACATTTTTATTGTAAAAATACTGTATAGAGGGGTTACAGTTACATGAGCAAGGTAATGAGTACATTTCCTAAAGAGCAGTACAGTACTTTTTAGACAATGTCTCCCTTATCTCACACTATTCTTTTACCTCTAGGATTTCTCTTGGTTTTTTTTTTGTCTGTAATTTAAATTTCTTCTCTAGAATTATCATTTTGTTTATAAATTATTTTTACTTGTTTTTATTTTTAATGTACTCTTATATTTCATTGAATGAGATTGTTTTGAATTTCTTTCAGGAATTTAAAGATCTCCATTTGTTTAAGGGTGATGCTGTGACTGGGTCCGGTGTCTGGTGTGAGGTCTACAGTGGAATCCATGACTGATGGTTCCTAATACCAGAGATCTGTTAAGTTGTAGAGCCGGTGTGGCCTCTAAGCAGATGGTACTCATTTAAAGACCTTAGTTAACAATGCTGGTCATGGGACAAGGATCTGCTTTAGGCTATACTGTTGTCAGTACAGAAAACAAGAAGGCTACCAGGTGTTTGGGTACGTCTGTGCGAGGTCCTTAGGAGCGCTCCAGGTATATCACTAGCTTGTTAATTTCTGGAAGACAGATAACTCAGAGTGTCTTAAACAAATTTTGGACCAAATTTTAATTTACAAATGACTTAAAAGTGTCAATGTGAATTAATATTGGAACGAAATATTACCACTCATGCTCATTAGGTTTCTCACTATTACTCATTCATTATATGAAAAATTCATCCTCAGAGTTACTTATTCCTATTTGTTTTTTTTTGAATCCAGTTAGAAGTTTGGATATCTTGTTTGTTTTTCTTGTTTCCTCTTATTATTCAGCATGGGTTTGGAAATCCACTTGAGACAGTGAGTATCATGCAACAATCAATACTGTAGAAAATACAAGAAGTTCTAAAGGGAGAGGGGGAGGAAATAGAAAAAACTGTACTGCAGTGACATGGAAAGCTAGTTTGATTTCTGATAATTTAGAATCAAAAGTATTCTTGATTTTTTATTTTTATTTTATTTTTTATTTTTATTTTTGTCAGTTGTGGGGCTTGAACTCTGGGCCTAGGTGCTGTCCCTGCTCTCCTCAGCTCAAGGTGAGTGCTGTACTGCTTGAGCTACAGCACCACTTCTGGTTTTCTAGTGGCTTATTGGAAATAAGAGTCTCATGGACTTTCCTGCCTGGGCTGGCTTTGAACCGCAATCCTCAGATCTCAGAGGCATGAGCCACTGGTGCCAGGCTTGATTTTATCTTGAATGTTTTTTAAATTTTTTTCCTTGGTCGGTAGTGGGGCTTGAACTCAAGGCCTGTGAGCTGCCCTTGAGCTCTTTTTATGCTCAAGGCTAGTGCTGTACCCCTTTAACCACAATGCCATTTCTGGTTTTTGAATGGTTTATTGGAGATAAGAGCCTCACAGGGACTTTTTTGTCCAGGTTGACTTCGAACTGGGATCCTCAGATCTCAGTCTCCTTAGTAGCTAGGATTACAGGCATGAGCCACCGGTCCCCGATTTTTGTCCTTCAAATTTTTTAAAATTTTATTTTATTTTATTGTAAAGGTGATGTACAGAAGGGTTACAGCTACATAAGTAAGGTAATGAGTACATTTCTTGTCGAACATTGTTACCCCCTCCCTTGTTTTCTCCCACTTTCCCTCCCCCCTCATCCCCCACCCCCATTATAAAGTTCATTTCAAACAATGTGTCTTATGAGTGACATTGTTACATTGGTTTACCCTTGTCCTTTATCTCACTATTTTATTATTCCCTTTCCCTTCCTCAAAGCAAATAAACACATATACAAGACACAGGGTACCAAAATCAAAACAGTGACAACAAGAGATAAAACAAAGGGAGGAAAAAATGAAAGAAAAAAGAAATAAATTCACACTGTATATTAAAAATAAAATAAAACAAAAGCTCTTGTTTCCATATCTTGGAGTTCATTTCAATTTTGTATATTCATATGTACATAGCTATTGAGCTATTGTGATCCTAGGACTATCCTAGATATATACAACAGACAAGGGCCTCATATCAAAAATATACCTAGAGCTAAAAAAAAAATAAACCCCCAATAACAAATCCTCAAAGAAACAACCACCCTATTAATGAGTGGGCTAAAAAATTATAAAGAGACTTCTCTGGAAAGGAAATAAGAATAGCCAATAAATACCTGAAGAAATATTCAACATCTCTGGCCATAAAGGAAATGCAAATCAAAACTACATTGAGATTCTACCTCACCCTAGTTAGAATGGTCATTATCAAGAAAATGAATAATGGTATTTGCTGGTGGGAAAGTGGCCAAGAGGTAGAGCTATTACACTGTTGGTGGGAATGTAAACTGGTTCAGCCACTCTGGAAAGCAAATGGAAGTTCTTCCAAAGACTAAACATAGAACTCTTCTATGATCTAGCAATTCCACTCCTGGGCATTTACCTAAATGATCACAAATAAGGCCACATTAAAGTTACCAGCACAACTATGTTCACTGCAGTATTATTTACCATAGCTAAGATATGGAACCAATCAGATGCCCCTCAGTAGATAAATGGATTAAGAAAATGTGGTATATATATACATAATGGAATTCCAGACTTTCGTCAGAAAGGTGGAGGTAGGTGAAGTAAGCCAGAAACAAAGAAACATAGGCTCCATGGCTTCCCTCATTTGTCCTTTGAATGTTATGCATGTGATATTTATGGTATCAATAGTTTTGTATTGTTAAGGATTTCTTTAAAAAATTAATTTTCTTGAACCATAAGTAGTAGTTGATTGCCTATGGTGATTTCACTATTTAGCTAAAAGCTTTCAGATTTATTGTCTTATGAAGTCCTCAGAAACTTTTTAGTACAAATATGTTATTGGTATTACTAAAAGCAAAACATTGTTCTGAAATCATTTATTAAGTAGGACTTATTGGTTTCATTAACCAACTTTTTTCCATGAGATGAGGCATTCAGTATAACTATAACCATTATTTCTACTTCCCTGAAATATTAGATATGTAGGAAAATGTTAGTTATCAGAGAAGTTCCTTGGGAACTGACCTGTGGTAAAAGAAAGGTTCTACCTGGTTATGAACTTTCTGAAGTAATTGAGGCAAATTAATATCTCTGATTAGGAAAAAGGTTCTATTGAACATTATTACCTCATGCAGAATTTCTGAAGTATTTATGCCAATTCTTGTGTCATGAATTACAAGTATTCTATAGCAAAGACTAGCATTTTTTTTCTCCATATCCAACCTGGGTTCAAAGTCCCATCATGACTCTTTCATTGGGTTCTATTCTGTTGGGACAATGGAGGTATTCTAATGACTATTTCATATTCTTTCTTTTTCCTAATGAGAAACAAAAAGTATTAAGGTAAACATAATACTGACTAAGATAGATACTAGTAGATAGGTCAAAGCAAGATGTGAGGCAGAAAAAAAATGGAGGCAGGCTGGGAATGTGGTTTAGTGGCAGAGTTCGTGCCTAGAAAGCATCAAGCTCTGGGTTCGATTCCTCAGTACCACGTACACAGAAAATGCCAGAAGTGGTACTGTGGCTCAAGTAGTAGAGTGCTAGCCTTGAGCAAAAGAAGCTCAGAGACAGTGCCCAGGCCTTGAGTTCAAGCTCCAGGACTGGGGGACAAAAAGTAGGCACATTTTATCTCATCTGAGTAAACATTCTGAGAGAAAAAGTCTCTTCTCTGGGTTTTTTTTTTGTATGTTTGTTTGTTTTGTTTTTCTTATCAATAAGGAAACAAAGTAGTCAAAACTATTAGATTGATACAAGCATCTTTTTACTTGCTGGTTCCTTTGCTTACTTAATAAACTCTTCCAGCAATCATTTGGGATTCACTAGACTGTCACATATTTTTTAAATTATTACTATATTTCATTTTATTTTTTTGAAGCAGCAATAGTTAGCTGCTGGATAATAGCCTGAGAAGGAAAATCTAGGTATTCTGGCCTAACCTCTGCCACACACATACATGGAAAACACTTGACGATTTCCCCTGTTTTCTTTTCCCCTCAGAGCTCATAATGTGGTTACTTCATCTTGACCTAAATCTTAAGTGATTTTTAAAGCAGAGTAATACTGTGAAGCACTGATTTTGGAAAAAGGAAGCACCAGTGGTTTCCATAGTTATTGCCTTTGAATTTTTTTATATGTAAAGTCCTGCAACAGAGAAGAATGCCCTAAGTACATAGTGAAAAAACATTAACATTGAATTCATTTATTAGAGTAGTCAGCAAATATTTACTGAGTGTTTTCTGTATGGTCATTGGGTGCCAGCCTAGTGTTGGTGGAGCCTGAGGCTTGTGATATTTGATTGACCTATATAAAACAAGGTTGACAAAATTATGACTGTCAAGTTAAGTACAAAGTGAGTCCTACTTGGAATAAAAGGAAATATTTAAGCTGGGCACTGGTGATTCATGCCTATAGTCTTAGCTACCCAGGAGGCTGATACTTGGGGATTGCAATTCAAAGCCAGCCTGGGCAGGAAAAGTCTGAGGGACTTTTATCTCCATTTAGTCACTAAAAAGATAAAATCGGAGCTGTGGCACAAGTTGGTAGAGTGGAAATTTCTAGTACAAAATCTCAGGGAGAGTATCCAGGCCTTGAGTTCAAACTGTAGGACTGGCATAAACAAATAAAAATAGACAAATATATACATACATAAATTCAGATGTCACAAAATGACAAAAATCTAGTAAAATAACATAATAGTTTGGTAATTAATTGTTCAATAAAATCTTGCAACCTTTGTTTTGGCTTCATATTTTTAGTTAAGTGTTTTATACAATAATAATTTTGAGATATTTTCAGTGAAAAAAATAGTTTCGTGATAGTTTCAGTGAAAGCAATAAACCAGCCATATTGACATGCAAGAAAATTTTGGACTTCACAAGCCAATTTTGGTAATTTATTTAATTTTTTATTGTTTCTGTGAGCTTTGGAAAAACTTCAATTTTCATTCTTTTACATACAACCCACCATACCTAAACTAAATACCTTTTCAACTCAGCTACCCTTAGTGTAACTTCAAAACTACTCATAGGAACCGGGCCAAACTCCGATGGGAAAGGGAGTGTGATAGAGGAGAATAAAACTGCAAAGAGACAGTGTTTCAGCTCAGTTATAGTTTAAATCACTTAGCTACACACTGCATAGCTGTGTGAAAATATTGTTAGGGCCTCCCTCACCACTTTGGAACAACCTGTGCAAATGGAACTTCTCAGAAGATTGCACCACTGACTTCAACATAAACTACCTCTGACAGGCACGTCAGGGGAGACTAATGAGGTCACACTGAGTCCCTATTCTCTGTACACTGTGTTCTACTGAAAGGTAGCACCTGAAGATGCAGCAGAGAATTGCTGTATTCAGGATTGACAAAGCCTCATCAGGCAAGGTGTCTTTATTAATTGCTGTTGGTTTGTTACTGACAAATTTTCTGAGCATATGGCTATTTGAATATAGTGAGCTTTGAGTAAGCTCAAGTAAACATACACCCTGAGGCTAGAGCTCTTTAAACAAGATGCCATGTAATGAAATTTTTATGAGAATTATCTAATTAGCATACAAATTGAAAGACTGAAAACAATGCTAGGAATTAGTAAGTCTCTAAAATTTTTGCTGGAGCTTATATGTCGTGGATCTATATTTTAGCATAAGTTTGAAGATACTAATAAGCTACAGGATATTTAGGAATAAAATTTTCTCATGTTCTAGGCAAAAGGATATGTTGGCAGTGTGGAAGATGATGTCATTTATCCCTTCTGTAGTATGTGGAACTTGCTATAATAATAATGATAATTTATTGAATTTATATTATTTGTTATTGTTACTATGACAATTTTTACCTAATCCTGCTTACCTCAAAAATTCCTTTCTATTTTAGTTCTCTCTCTTGTTCTCTGACTTCTTTTTCTATGTTGTCTTCATGTCTCCTTTTCCTTTTCCCATTATTAATTGTGGTGGATGATCCTCAAAACTATAAACTTAGTCTTTTCCCACAAGGAAGATAGATACATTCTCATGTCTTCCACTCTTAGTTTTTCATTTTAAAAATTATACCATACTATGGTACTGGCATAAATACATATATAAAAACCAATAAAATAGAATAGATGATCCAGAAATAAAGCCACATAGCTACAGCCATCTCATCTCTGATGAATGAGTCAAAAATATGTACTGGAGGAAAAACCTCTCCAACAAATGCTGATAGTAAATCTTATTATCTGCAGGCAGAAGATTAAAACAAGTCTCCTAACTCTAACACTTTTTAAAAATTGAGTCTTCCCTACACATAGAGCTCCCCTATGACCCAGCAATCCCACTTCTGGGCATTTGCCCAAACGATCACAAACAAGGCCGTACTAAAGCTACCAGCATGACTATGTTTATCACAGCATTATTCACCATAGCTAAGATATGGAACCAACCCAGATGCCCCTCAGTAGATGAATGTGGTGTATATATAATGGAATTCTATGCCTCCATCAGAAAGAATGACATTGCCCCATTTGTTAGGAAATGGAAAAGTTTGGAAAAAATCATATTAAGTGAAGTTAGCCAGACCCCAAGAAACATAGGTCCCATGGTTTCCCTTATTTGCAATATCTAGGAAAATCTTACCAGACAAGTAGAAAAGGTCAAAAGCTGTGTACATATGACTGTATAAGATGATGCTAAGTGAAATGAACCCCAAGATATGGACACAGAGGTTTTTCCTTTGTTACTGTTGTTTTTAATGTACTATGTGATTTTTTTTGGTTTCTTTTGTATGTTCTTCCTGCTATGGTATAACCCCTGATTCTGGTGTCCTGCATCTTGTATATACATTTTTCTAATTTGGAGAGGAGAAGGGAAATAACAAAATGTTGAAACAAGGATACAGGTTGACCCATTGTAACAATGCGATGTACAAGACAGTATATTGAAAATGAACTTTACAACTGTGCGGTAGGTGGGAGAAGTTAGGGAGGAAAGGGATAGTAGGGGAAAAACAAAGGAGGGGGTAACAATGCTTGATAGGAAATGTACTCATTACCTTACTGAAACCCCTCTGTACAGTATCTTTACAATAAAAAATATTTTTTAAAAATTGAATCTTGCTAGGTCCTGTTGGCTTAGGCCTGTAGTCCTAAGTTTAGTTTAAATCCTTCTGTGTGGTTTTAAAACAGCTGGGGCAAAAATTAAAATGAGTCCATGATACTCCATCTGGACTGGAGGTGATTCCAGTAGTAGAGTACAACCCACAAACAAAAGTTTAAAGAAATTTCCATCTTCCTTCTTTTATATCTCACATATTGGAATTATAAGCACATGCCAGAAGACCTGGCCTTTCAAATGTGATTATTAAGAACCCTTAAGTTTGTGTACGATAGCTGATAAAATGATTGCTGATAAAAAAAGAAAGAAAGTTTAAATACTTTTATCTTAGGAGAATACATAGTGAATATGGGATAAAGAATCAACAAATAAATACATAAATAATGAAAAATGAATGGGGAAAGACAGTAGAAGATAGGGGAAGCATACGAAAGACAAGGGGCCACATTCTTAAGGATCTCAAATTCCACTCCAAGGATTTGTGTTTCAGCCAGTATCCTAGTGGCATGCATATAATTAGTGCATCCACATGAACTGCTTTCTGAAATACAGGCTAATTAGCCAAAGTTCATAACACTTGATTGTCTACTTCTGGGATGGAACTGAGAAGTGCACTTTTACACAAGCAACTCTGCCTGACATTTGTGGCTGCAACTCATGTTGAGAGGCAATCTTATAGGTCAAAAGGAACCATCTAAAAGTGCTCACAATGAAACATGAATCCCAAATTCAATAGACTTTCCAAGTGAAAGATTCAAGACATTGATATTTTAGTAATACCCTTTTTGCTTGAAGTCCCTAATTAACATATCTCGGTTTTCTTTGCTTCTTTTTATTGAGCCCTTCACTTTTTTTCTCTTATTTCACACATTTAACTGTAGACTTTATTTAGCAGTCTAAAACTATATGATACTGAGATGAACTCCCTTGTAATAATATTTCTCAGTGTGGAATGTTCATATACTTAAAGATCACTACTACTGTTTAACGTAACATAGACTATTTGTATAAGGAAGGAAGACAATGTTGAGATAGTAGGAATTAAGTTAGACATGGATTTAAATCCTAAATTTGCCAGCTATAAACTCAAGAGTCTCATGAAGTCACAGATGATACTTATATAACACAAGATTAGATGAACATTTGGGTAGTTTCTAGTTTTTAAGTAGTGTCAAGAAAGCTGTTAAGCACTTTTGTGTTCAAGAGGTCATGTGTGTTCTCATTACTTTTGAGTAGATATCTATGAGTAGAGTATCTTGCTCTTCTAATGAGTGACAGTTGACATTTCAAGATGATTTCTTTGTTGCTTTGTATGTCCCTCCCCCACGGTATAACCCCTGCTTTCACTGTATTTGATGTTGGTATAATTTGTGGAGGCAAGGGAAAAAACAAATCGTTTAAATAGGGATACAGGTGGACCCATTGCAACAATGAGCTGTACAATTCCTTATGTCAAAAAATGAAATTTACAACATTGGCTGGGGGAGGAGAGAGTATGGGGGGGGGAGATGGGAAGGGATAGGAAGAGGAAACAAAGGCGGAGGCAAGGATGCTTGATAAGAAATGTACTCATTATCTTGCCCATGTAATTGTAACTCCTCTGTATGGTATTTTCACAATTAAAAAAAAAAGAAACTTCAGAGCAAGTTTTTGAACTGGGTAAGTTTGCATGTGAGGGCCATGTATGGGAGCTCCTCTAAATTCTCACCAACAACCAATACTGTCTTTATAATGCTTAATGATTTTGCAGTATTTAAAATATGTAATGATAGTATGTTCAGAAAATAATATTACAACATTCAGGAGAGATGAGAAAAGTGACTCTTGAGTTGTAATGTATCATCATGGTAGCAGAAACTATGGTTACTCTGGTGGATTCTCTATTTTATTGGCATAGGAAAGTTTACAGGTCTAATTATAATCTCACTCAAAAAGTACTTAAATTTTTGAAGGAATTTCTTTTAGATTACTGCACATAAAATATCTTTATGCTTTGCTTTAGAAAGCTCTGGAACTAGTATTTAGCTAGTAATATGAGGTTACGGTTTCCTGATGTCATACTGGTAAAGTGAGCCATGCCAAACTGTCTGCTTTAGAACAAAAATGGTTGCTTAAGTTAAGTGGAATTTAGGGTTGGTGAAGTAAAAGAATTCAAAGTCAACATCTAGGCATGATTTATTAACTAAAACATCTTAATTATGAAGACTGTTTCCCACAGTTTGAAAATCACTTGACCCAGATAAATCTCAGGTGGGTGCCAGCTGGTTTATGTAGCAAGTTAAAAATCCTTGAGTCCTAAAGCTACAGCAGGACACTAGCTTGAAAGTGTTTTGGGAAAAATCTTTTTTTTTTTTACAAGAATGAGACTTTAATCAGTTTTAAGTGGAGTTTATAACACTAAGAGATAAAGGGTTATTAAAAAACACAGTAACAAATGGATATCTGATTAGTATGAGGCATTATCCTATACACATATTTTTTGTGTACTCTCAGTGCATAGCATTTACATACAGAGCCACTGCTGCACAGCATAAGAGTATCTGAAGAGGCTGAATCAGAGTAAGGCTGTTTAACAGACTGAGATGTTTTAGTATAAATATATACTCTATATGAAAACAGATTGAACTTTTGAACTGGCAGGTAAAAGGCGACTCTGTCCAGTACTACAGTTAAAGCCCCCACTGCATGTATGACACATTAACAGTATTTAAAGGTAAACGAGGCACTTTGTGGCAACCATCGCTATGAACATATTGCACAAATTTTCTAGAACTAAACATGTAACTTGTACCCTACTTTTATTTTTTAAAGTTGAAACATTTGATGCTGCCAGTAAACTCCACTTAAGTCTATAACTTGTGACACAGCAAAGAATGGTGATGTTATTTATTCAACTACTCTTTTGTAATTATGGCAAAAAAAAAGTCCAAGAGGATTACAGAGGATGCTATAGGGCCCAACTGTAAGCTTTCTTAAAAGTGATACCTTCAAGTAACTTCAGACACATAAGCAGCTGCACATCAGAAATGGAAAAAATCTTAAAACTCAGATGATATACTATTTATAAGAAACTTTTTTTAAATTGTGAAAATACCATACAGAGGGGTTACAATTACATGGGCAAGGTAATGAGTACATTTCTTATCAAGCATTGTTGCCTCCTCCTTTGTTTCCCCTTC
>NW_012267325.1:4710019-4711099 GCF_000151885.1 Dipodomys ordii
ACTTCACTTAATATAATTTTTTCCAAGTCTTTCCAGTTCCTAACAAATGAGGCAATGTCATTCTTTCTGATGGAGGCATAGAATTCCATTTACTTAAAAATTTCACTTATATTAAGGCATAAGTAATATATATATATATATATATATATAATGCCCATTTAAAAAACACAATTCAGTAACTCTATGAGTATTTGCTTGTTTTTCCTGTGACTAGCTTTCCTGTGGATGACCAGTGCTATTCTGTTTATCATTAACCTGCTGAAGGACATTTGCATCATTTCCAGTTTGAGCAGGAAGCAGACTCTTAAGAACACAAGTGGTCTTGTCACTGTGTGACATACATCTCTACTTCTCTTGGGGATATACCTAGGAGTAAAAAGTCTTGGTTTTGGGTTTTATGCTAAGGTATAGTTAACATGTTAAGAAACTGAAAAGCAGTTTTCTAAACCACTGTCACAATTTTGTATTTCTCTCAGTCAGATTCAACTATTCTAGCTCAAAATTCTCTTCAGACAGATGTTGACTATTTCTTGTTTGTTGGTTAGAACTTTGATGTCAATTAATATTAAAATACAGTTTTAACTATAATTTCCTTAATTCATAATTATTTCTGGCATCTTTCCGTGTGTTCAGTGGCTGTACATATGCTGTTGTTTTTTATTTTTATTTTTTTACCATATGCTGGCTCAACCACTGAGCCACCTTCCCAGCGCCTTTTGTCAAATTTTAGTATATCAGCTTATTTTTGTTTCCTATTTTTGTTCTAGTTGTCCTTTATATATTATGGATAGAATATCTATATGAATAGACGTTTTTCAAATATTTTCTTCCAACTGTGTATGAAGTATAACTGGTAGGATACTGGTTACAGTTGCCTCAAGCATGAATGTGAAACTCTATTTGAAAATTACATTAAAGGGATAGGTACATGCTCAGTGGTAGAATGCTTGTCTGGCAATTGTAAGACCTTCAGCCAAAACCCCAGCACTGCCAGAGAAAGAAAGGAGAAAGAGAAGGTGAGAAGGAGGAGGAGGAGGTGGAAGAGAAGAGGAAGTGGAAGAGAGGAGGAGGAGGAAGAGG
>NW_012267325.1:4711725-4742437 GCF_000151885.1 Dipodomys ordii
CCCCCCCCCACCAACATTGTAAAGCTCCTTTTCGACGTGACAACTTGTACTTCTCATTGTTGCAACAGGTCCACCTGTAAAGCAAGGAGAATTTTGATATTTTGTTGGCTTTAGTTTTTATGAGAATGTAAATTTAAGGCAAGAGTCAGCAGATGACCTTACAAGATGACTGAAAAGGTCTGATTAGCAGAAAGAGGCAAATCAAATGGGAAACATATTTTTTGTAGCTCCTGGTGTGGGTGAGGGGATTGGATGGGATGGGATTTAGAACAAGAGGGTGCCATTGATCAGACCTGCAAGTCTAAGTTAGAGGCCAGGCCTAGATCACTCTGAGAAAAAGATCATTTTCATACTTCCTTTTCGTTTTCCATAAATCTGCCTAGAAAAACATTTTCCCAAGCAACTTCAGGTATTATTTCCCCAAAGCCTCTTTTAAATGGACCAGAAAGTTAAATGAAGGATAGATAAATTTTGAGAAAAATTGTGTTTTGTTGTGTTTTGACAAGTTAACAATTCTGCTTGAATAAAGATTAGATATTGAGAGACGAAATTTAAGAATGTGATAAATATGCAAGAAACAGCTCAGAGTCAGTTTGGAAAGTTTTTCTTTTAAGAAGAAACCAGTGGGAGAAGCAAAAAGTTGGGACAGGTCAGAGGTCATGATTAAAGATGCTAAAGTCTTCCTATATAGATAAAGGTGTTTCTTATTGAGGTTGGCATGCATAGAAGAGACTAGAGATAACTCTACAAATGCCAGTTGATGGAGTTTGTGTTGCAGGCACTCCAAGGTATCAAACTGAACTAGAGCTATGCTAAGGACAGACGAGGTCAACATGCTGCCACAAAAAAAGATGATGCAGAAAACAGAGTTATGAAACTCTAAGAAATAAATCGAAAGCAATGGCTAGAGTGAGCAAATAGAAGGTAGGGAATATCTGAATCAATTTCTTGTCCGTGTCTTGTCTACCTCCATAGCCTCTGTTTACTATGGTATGGCTTTTGGGAGGATTAAGGTGTTCAAAGGGCAGATATTTTCTAGGCTTGGATTCTAAAATATACTCCATTATAAGATTTTCAGGAGATTGACATATGTTAATCAATTAACATACTGTATTTATTTGATCAGTGTTACTTTTAGAGGCAAATTGTAGAAAGGTAAATTGTCTTTAATAGTGAAATTAAGTCATCAGTTCAGAACATTAAAAATGACACTGTGGATTATTTTAAACTTTGTCACCTTCTTCAATCTGACAGCTGGGCAAAGAATGATAATTTCCCACAGGGGGGGAAATCAGTATCTTTTCCGGGCAGACAGATATAGAGGCTCAAGACAAGGCAACTAAATGATAGCAAATGTGTGTGTTCACCCTTCCCTCCCATAACTGCTCAGGGTGCTTTAGCCTGTTTCAGGTCAGCCCCCAAATCACCTTCCTCTTTACCCAGTGGCACCTTCTGGTATCTGCTTACCTAGGAACGAAAATTGAAAGGCATCACAAAATGGCAGATAAGAGAGCAAGGGCATACTGGTAGGAGGCTAGTTCTACACCTAGACATTCAGGCATCTTCTGACCTAGGCTGTAATGTAAGGCAATATTGATTTTGGATAAGATTGTTGGACTAGACTAGATAATCTTCTAGTCCAAAATAAATGGCAGTTTCCTTTACCACTTTCCTGATGCTTATTTTCATAGTTCTTTTAGTTTCTGCACCTGGACTTTCAGGGCCAGGATGTTATATGTAACAGTGACTTTTGCCTAATCTATCTCTCAGCTACCTTCTTTGTACAAGTAAGAAATTCAAATTATAACCACTCATTCTTGTCCCTAGGAAACAAGAAAAAAATCTGATCTTGAATTATGTGTAAATGAATCCTTCAAACTCAAAATTAATGAAAAAATGCTGAGATAAATTTATTTATTTTTATTCTGTTGTAAAGATGATTTACAGAGAGGTTGCAATTACATAAGTCAAGTAAGAAAGAGTACATTTCTTTTTGAACAGTGTCACCTCTTCCCTCATTTTTCCCAGCTTTTCCTTCCTGACCCCCTGCTCCACAAGGTGTATAGTTCATTTTCAACATGGTATCTAGTGAGTATCATTGCTACATTTGTTCACCTTTTGTCTGTACTCTCCCTTACCATCCCCCAAATAGATAAACTTACATATAAGACAAAAGGTACAGAAATCAAAAACAGTGACAAAGGAGAGGGGGAGAAAAACAAAAACCAAAACCAAACTTCTTGTTTCCATTTCTTGTAGTTCATTTTGATAAACATTATTTTATATGGTCATATGAACATAGCTACTGAGCCTTTATGATCCTTTGAGATAAATTTATATTCATACTTTAGGCCAAACTTTTATTGCATGATTATTTTCCTTGGTTGGATTATTTGTTATTTTGCATACTGTTTTGCTGGAAATTCATATATGTCCAAATCTTTTGGGAAAGTAATAACTATCCTATAGCAAATAGAGATAGAGAGTAAAGTGTCCTGATTTGTTGATGTAAGAATTGTGCCTGAGATGTAGCAGATGCTCAAAAGTTTAAAATAGATAATTATTTAGATAAATATATGACCACTTGTAAAAATCATTTAAAAATCTGATGTGTTCAAACCTGAGTGAAAGGTTATTGTCTTTATTCATGACAACAGATTTACTTGCCTGAAAAATCAGGAAGATAATGTTGTTTCTGAAGTTAAACCTTAGTCACACATGAGGTGGAATTTACCATACAAATTATGCAGGTTGTGGAAATGTTGCTGGCTTTCAGAAAAAATTGAGAACTTCACTATTTCCAACTGGAACACAAAGTCAAGCAAATGGCAATCAGGAGGGAGAATTATAGAAAAAATTATACTAGAGAAGTAAGCCAGACTCAAAGAAACATAGGCTGTATGGTTTCCCTCATTTGTAATAATTAGAATGCATCTGTAAATCTACAGGTAAGCAAAATGGATAGTAAAAGACAATTACACCTGGACATGATTAATTAAACAGAAGTCTAAACATTCACACAGTGAGAACAAGGGAGGATATTCTTAGGAGAAGATCACAAGGGCTCAGTAGCTATGTCTGTATGATCATATAAAATGATGCTTATAAAAATGGACTCCAAGAAATGGTTTTTATTGTACTGTTTGTGGATCTTTTCTTTTTTCCTTTTCCTTTTGGCTTATTCCCTTCTGTCACTGTTTTTGATTTCTGAATCCTTGTCTTGCATATAAGTTTATCTGATTTGGGAAAGAAGGAGAAGCCCAGAAATGGTGGGACAAAGGGTGAACCAATTCATCGGTGACACCCAGTAGGCACTATGCTAGAAATGAACTATACAATTGGAGAGGGGGAAGGGAAGTCAAGAGAGGAAAGAACTAGAAGAAATGAAGGAGGGGTGACACTGTTCAAAAGAAAATGTACTCATAACAGCTTCTCTGTATTTCACCTTTACCATAAAAATTTTAAAATCTAAGATGTAACTCCCCCCAAAAATTCAGTGTCCTTTCCATTTCCTTTTCCTTCTCAGTACAGCCATTATATTTACACAACTAAAGCAAGGGAAATTACCATCCAGAGACCTCCTATACATTCTTGTACTGTTCATTGAATTCAGGACCTGTTAATCATTACATCATTACCTATGTGGCAAAAAGCTAAAATTTACATGTGCTTTCCGAAAGATTCCTTTACTGAATAAATAATCATTTTTTAGTAAACACATCAGATAATACCAAAAGTTAAGAAACATTTTCTGATCTCCTATATCAAAGCAACCAGCACACAATGTTTATTTCTATTTCCTTAGTTCTGCGTTTCTCCTTTACATCATAGAGTATCATTTGTTTCAGCAGACTTCAGGACTTTACCCCTGCAGATTCGGCTTCCTTAAGTCTGGGTTTGTATCCAAACATTTATATCTAGCTCATCTAAAAATCTTCCTGGTGCTGCTGATGTCATTGCTCTGTAAGTTCAAGTGCAAAATCCCCACCTCAAATAACCAAAACCTTTTGGGAAAATAAATAATCACTTAAAAATAAGTATTTAGTTGGCTGATTTCTCACAAAGACTATATAGCTATGCAGAACATTCTAGGTCTCCCCATTTTATACCATATTTTCTTTAAAACTAAGAGGATGTTCAAACTGAAGAAGAGAAAATTAAACACAGTCTTCAGATACAAATGGGAAATGGTACAGTGGGGAGAATGGGCTGTTTGCTCTGTTCTACAAGCAGAATTAAGACACACAGAGAGAATGAAGAGCGGTCAACCTTGGGGAAACATGAGAATGTTTAACTGGGAGCCATCATAAATCTAGGATTGTTTCTCCAATGAAAACATCCAGTCAGAATCTGAACGACCAAACACCTAGCAACACAAAGTATACATCTGATCAAAGTGCATTACATGTGGAAATATCGTCTTCAAGCCCCTTTATGCAATTAATGCATACTAATTTTAAAAGGGGAAAAGAAAGTTTAGGACTATCTGTGCTGTCAGATTTTCTGAAGCCAGGGTCTACCTGCTTATCCTTTACAAAGAAAGAAATGATGCAACTCATTCAGATAAACAACTTGTGGATCTTTCCGTGAAGTGTAACATATCCTCTTAGAATAATTAACTATAGTTTAAAGACTCTAGATGAATAAAAATTGGGGAAACACTTTATTTAATAAACTAAGTTAAATGAAACAATTGTCTGTGCTGCAGCTAAGATTGAAACACTGCTTGCTTACATTTCACCAGATGGTATCAAGTATATCTATAACTCATAATTTGATAATTCAAATATAATTTGGCATAAAATTAGTTTAACAATTTTTATTTCATTAACTGTACAATGAATAATTTATAAAATTTAACTTTTAAGTGTATAAAACACAAAATTGTCCCCCTTTACTCCCCTTATCTTTCAATCATAGATTTTACATCACTTTGCAAAAAGGAACTGGAGACACATGAATTAGTCTTTCTGACATAGCCCACAGATTTCCTCTTCATGAGTGGGCACCCTGAGATGGTTTAGATCCCTCAGTAGTCATACCACTGTAGTGAACATATGGATTTGTGTACAAGAGTGTGACATTGGATCACACCTGCACTTGAGTAGACCTCTTTCACTGATCTGGGCTTATCAGTGTGACTTGCTGTAACCCATGTCCCTCAGTGATGATTGACAACAGACACCTGGACACCGGCTCCAGTGAAGCTCGTGTCGTTCTTCAGATTACTGATGCTATGTGATAGGCTGGGCCAGTCTCCTGGAGGACTACATGGACTAAACATGGGTCATCTTCTCCTTTGGAGCCCATGCTGACCTCCTATCTGAATGCAGAAATCTAGGCAAGACTAGAAAGTGAACTAACAAGTTGGGCATTGTCAAATCATAAATGAATAAAATAATTGTTCTTTTAAATCATCAAATTTTGAATGACTTAATTCACTGCAATAGATAATCGATACAGCTGTCACTATGTGGTAATTATTAAACATGTATAAAGTACATTTCTGTGGTCAGTCGCCCACGATGAGTATAAATAACATTTTAACCTTGTCCTTTGTAGTTCTCTCATATTCCTTATTTAATATATTGAAATTTTCAAAATTTACTTTTGATCTTATTTAATTTTAACTCAAAATATTTAACATGAATTTGGCAGCTACAAGGCAGTTAAAATAGTTCCTACAATTGCGTGGGCTTGGGTTAGGTGGCTCACATCTGTCATCTTAGCTACTCCAGAGCTAAAAGAACTGGGGGTGGGGTGGGCACTGCAGTTCAAGGCCAGTCCTGCCAGAACTTAGGAAGAGCCTATCTCAACTAATAACTGTGCATGCTGGTATGTGCCAGTGAAACCAGCTACTAGAAACTAGGACAATAGTCTAGGCACGAAATGTGAGATTCAACTTGAAAAATAGTATGGGATTGTGCCTTAAGTGGTTGAGTCCTGTCCAACAAACTCTAGGCTCTGAGTTCAAAACCAGTGCCACAATAAAACAAAAACAAAAAAATCAAAACAAAACCCCACCTCCTTAATTAATTGATTGGTGTGTGTGTGTGTGTGTGTGTGTGTGTGTGTGTGTGTGTGTGTGTGGTGTGTGTGAGGTCCTGGGGCTTGAACTGAGGCCTCAGTTGAGGCACTGTCACTGAGCTTCTTTTGCTCCAGGCTAGAACTCTACCGCTTGAGCCACAGCTCCACTTCTGGCTGTTTTGGTAGTTTAGTAGAGGTAAGTGTCTCAGAGACTTTGCTGCCCAGACTGGCCTCAAACTGTGATCCTCAGATCTCAGACTCAGGTGTAACTAAGATTACAGGCATGAGCCACAGGCACCTAGTTTATCTGTACATTCTTAATGTGAACTTTCTTACTAGAAAAAAAAAACAGCTAAACTGACTTTTTGTGACCATCTAGTCTCTTGACAGTAGGAGTTTGTCAGAAGAATGACAAGGAGATGAAATAGGTGGTAAGAGCTATCACCCACCCTGCACCAGCAGGCTGTCTTTGGCACATGTGTTATAGGACCCCAGTTACTGTGCTGTTGAATCCTCACATGCAAGGGAACTTGAGAGTGATTGCATGTTGAAAAGTTTACAGGTCAGCATGGTTTTAATTTAATGTATTTTTTTAAAACAAAATTATATGCCACATAACAGTAATGAATAGCTATATTGGGATTGGGGTTTGTTTTGGGAACCTAGCTCTTGATAACTTTTACTTGGAATGTGTTTTGAGGCTTGTCCATGTATAGTAACACTGGCATTAGACTGTTGGATAGTTTATTTTCTTCTAACGTCAAAGAAGGTCAATGTCTACTATTCTCCATGGCAGGCAAGTTCTCATGGTATCTAAATCTTTTCACAGAGTGTATTCATAACAATTTACCATTTGGTAATGTAAGGATGTGTGAATAACAAATGTAAGGATGTGTGAATTACTAAAAACTTGCTTGACCCAACTCCATATTTTTCTTCGATTTGCTTTCTCTGTAATTTTGTCTATATCGTTCCAACTTTTAGTGTATGCGTGGTTTAAGGAAGTACTTATTTAAAGTCAGACCATGTTATTTTGAGCCAAAGTTTCTGCAAAATAATAGTAACTGGAATTTGATCTGTAAATTGCAATACTCTTTTTGCCTGTATTGCAGCCAAACTCATAACATATGTGTCATTGTTATGAATACAAATGTTTTTATTACTCTATTTTTACAGAGTTCAAAGACATGTTCAAATTCCTATAGATTATAAGTGGCAGGAAGAGAACTCATGTCCAGGCTTTCTGGACCAAAGTTGTGGCACTGCCTTTTACTTTATTCTATTTTGGGGAGATGACACCACCATGAACTCCACCCCTGTCCCCCTTAGACTGAAGGAGGTGTTGGTGGCTGATGGCTCTCAACAGAATCAGCCTGTTTCTTTGTTACTTGTCCTGACCCCCAAAGAAGTCGCTAGGCCATGTTCACACCCTTGAGTCCTCTAGGAAAATGTCAGTTCTTGTCTCAAAGATTGTTTTGTGAGGAGACTGGCAGTGAACATTCTATGCAGTGCTTTTTATTTTTTTTTCTTTTAAAATGTATTTGATTTATCCTTAGAACTGGATCTAGTCACTTGGTCAGTGAAAACTGACTACCAAGGAATCAATCAAGAATAATTTGTAACAAATCACTCTTTTCAGCAAAATGGTTCCATACATAACTTAGGCCCTTTCACTTCTTCAGAAGGGATGAATTCCCATAACTGACCCTAGTCGATTCCAGCATTGAGAAAATGAAGTCAAAAGACTTTCTTAAGCCCGGAGTCGGTGGCTCACGCTTTAATCCTAGCTACTCAGGAGGCTGCGATCTGAGGATCACAGTTGTGGTATACATACACAATGGAATTCTATGCCTCCATCAGAAAGAATGACATTGCCCCATTTGTTAGGAAATGGAAAGACTTGGGAAAAATTATATTAAGTGAAGTAAGCCAGGCCCAAAGAAACATAGGTCCCATGGTTTCCCTTATTTGCAATAGCTAGTGTATGTCTGAGACAAGCAGAAACGGTCAGATAAGTTGATGTTAGGCGAAATGAACCCCAAGATAAGGATTCAAATGGTTTTTCTTTCTTGCTATTGTTTCTAACATTTTTATAAGGTGATGTTTTTGTTGCTTTGTATGTCCTTCCCCCATGGTATAACCCCTGCTTTCACTGTATTGATGTTGGTATAATTTGTGGAGGCAAGGGAAAAAACAAATCGTTTAAATAGGGATACAGGTGAACCCATTGCAACAATGAGACGTACAAGACGTTATGTCAGAAAACAAACTTTACAACTTTGGAGCGTGGGGGCGGGCACAAAAGGGGAGAGGGGGGCAAGGGTGGGAGATGGAAAGGGATGGGAAGGGGAAACAAAGGAGGAGGCAACAATGCTTGATAAGAAATGTACTCATTACCTTGCTCATGTAATTGTAACCCCTCTGTATGGTATTTTCACAATTAAAAAAAAAAAAAGCCAGCCTGGGCAGGAAAGTCCGTGAGACTCTTATCTCCAATAAACCACTCAGAAACTGGAAGTAGCAAAGTGGCTCAAATGGTAGAGTGCTAGCCTTGAGTAGAAGAGCACAAGGACAGCGCCCAAGCCCAGAGTTCAAGCCCCACAACCGACAAAAAAAAAAAAAAAAAAAAAAGACGTTCTTCTGGTAAAGAGTGTGGGATCTCAGCACTCTGGCTATGGTTTGGGGATAAGAAAGCAGTCTGTGGCTTCAGAGGCTCCTCAGATCTTCTCTACACACACCTGCAAATGGATCCTTGAATGGGGCACTGCTTCTGCCATTCAACACAGCTACAAATTTAAATAGCTACACACATGTGATTTGAGAAGGCAAATCGGGTCTCCAAACTGACTTGAAAGGTACTTTGGACAAATTGCACTGTAGTAGGAAGTCACCCAAAGGGAATTTAAAATAGAGGAAGTATGAGCCGGTCTTCTCCATCTACCACAGTTGACAAAATGTACACAAGTACTTACCTTCAGCACCTCATGTTGTAGAGAAAATGTAAGACAAAAAGTAAGCAAATAGATATGACCGATGACTTAAATAATGTTCATACCCTTAAATAATCTCATTCAACCAAATAAAAATTTGGGCTGGGAAGGTGGCTCAGTGGTAGAGTGCTTGTCTTGCACGCATGAGGCCCTGGATTCGATTCCTCAGCACCACATAAGCAGAAAAAGCCGGAAGTGGTGCTGTGGCTCAAGTGGCAGAGCACTAGCCTTGAGCTGAAGAGCTGAGGGACAGCACCCAGGCCCAGAGTTCAAGCCCAGGACCGACAAAATAAATAAATATTAAATAAATAAATAAAAATTTTTAACAAACATTTAGGTTGATAGCAAAATTTGTTCCTATTCATTTAATTGTGCCAATGGGAACAATTAATTTAATATATTATTCGGCCACAGATGCATGAAACTATTTGGGGCTTGAAAGCCAGAGTACAAATTTAGTTATGTGCTGCTAAGTTTGAAATAATTCTACGAGGGTTGGCAAAATTTTTATCATAGTGGTGATATATCAATGTGGTTGACCTACTTTATGACTTGAGAACTGATTAGTGAAATAGTTTCCTAAGTTTAAGAACATCAATAAATACTTATTTTATGTTTTTATTTTAAATTTTGTTGTAAAGGTGATGTGCAGAGGAGTTACAGTTACATAAGTCAGGTAATGAGTACATTTCCTTTTGAACAGTGTCACCTCTCCCTCAGTTTCCATTTTGGCCCAGTTTTTCTCCTCCCAGTCCCCCCCCCAATTGTATAATTCATTTCTAACATAGTGTCTACTGGGTATCACTGCTAAATTGGTTCACCCTTCATTCTACCATTTCTTTACTTCCCCTTCCCCTCCCTAAATCAGATAAACTTATATATAACTCAAAGGATGCATATATAAAGGAAATAATTTTACCATATCTAAAAACTCCTGGTAGCAATAAGGTTTAACATATTTTCAGATTGAAAAGAGATCACTGGGTTTTGACTGAAGGATTAAACAGTGGTGGCCCTTTTAGATTGATCTTGATCTACTTAGATAGTGTTTGTTATCTCAAAGTCATTGCTATCTAATCATAAAAAGGAGGCAGATGTCCTTTAATCTTTTACCAATGTGCAATGTCTAAAAAATAAATTGATTGATACAAAGTATTAGATTTTCAGTTCAATTACATTTATGTTAACCACACCTCTGTAACCATCACCCAGTCAAAACTAGTGTTACCAGAAGCTTCCTTTGTTCTAGCTATCACCTTATTCTTCTTCCACCTGAAAGAACAATTCTGTGTCACAGAAGTCTGTGTGAGACATTTACATAAATGATTTTCCTGAGTAAACTATTTATATAAATGCAATCATACAGTATGTATTTTTGTATTTTCTTTCACCCCATACTGTGGTTTATGAGGTATGTCTATGTGGTCACCCATAGAAACAGATCATTTTTATTACCATGTAATGTTCTATTGTGTCAATATTCTAGAATTACAACTATTTTACTGTTGATGGAGACATCACTTGTTTCTGGCTTTTGCTACATTAATTGGTGATGCTGTGAACTCTTTTGTACATATCTTCAGTGCAGATACATATCTTTTCAATATCCCCTATAGTTATCATGTCATAATACTTGTTTTCAGAGATATTGTCAAACAGTTGTCTAAAAAGATTGTACCAATTTGCATTTTCACTGGCTGTATTTTCCCCAGCATTTCTGGTGTCTATCATATGATAGTTTTCATATCCATATACTTGATGGCCCAAGTATGAGTACTTTTGTGTGATTATTAACCATTTAGATGCTTTGCCATGTACGGTGATTCACACCTATAGTCTCAGCTGTGTGGCAGGTATAGGAAGGATTATCATAGTCCAGGATATTCATACAGAAAGTACAAGGGCCTTCCTGGAAAATAACTGTGTGACATTATTAATTGTATTTATAATAAACTAATTTTTGTGCTAATACCCAGGGCCTTGGCTTTTCTTACTCAAAGCTAGTGCTCTACCACTTGGGCCACACCTCCATTTATATATTTTTTTCCTAATTGGAAATATGAATCTCATGGACTTTTCTGTTTTCTGTTTGTGCAGGCTTCCAACTTTGATCTTTGGAACTCAGCTTCCTTGAGTAACTAAGATTATAGGCATGAGTCATTGGTGCTTGGCTACTTATCAGAAACTTTTGTACATGTCTTTTATTAAGAGGAGTCTTCTTATTCCTAATAGGTTAACACTTTTATAATGAATGAATAGGAAAAATCAGCAAAGTATTTCCCCAAATGTGTGGGATGAGAATGCCATTGTTCTTTATTCTCACAGCTGGATTAATTCAACAGCTTCCCAATTGCTAAATTTCTTTTATGGGACTGTTCTGCTTTTGATGTGTTACTATCTTCTGATTTGATTTGCTCACATTGTGCTGGGGATTTTCCAGGATATTTCTTGAAAGAAATTTACTTGTGATCTTTTTTTTCTTGCCAGGTCTCTTGAAAATTTAGAGTAATGTCCACGCTGACCTTTTCAAAGGATCTGGGAATTATTTATTTTTCTGTCCTCTGAAAGTGATTGTGTAGAATGACTGTATTTCTTCCTGAATGTTTGAAAGAGTTCTACCCTGAAATCACCTGGACCAGAGAATTCTAGTGTGAATGTTCTGAGTAACATAATCACCAGCATTTGGCGATACTAGACCAATCTGAATTTTTATTTCTTTTACTGCCAGCCTTGATAGATATTTTTCTCCTTTTCTCCTTTTCATTCTTCTCCATCTTCTCCAACCCCACCCATCCCTTCATGTTACCTTGTTTCATTTCTACATATGTGCAGTAAATATAATGATCATATTCATCTAATCTTCCTCTTTCCCTTCCTTGTCAAGATTGAAGATGCTCACTGAGTGAACAGCTTCTAAATTGGAAGTTGAATTGTTAACAAAATTCATGGCTTCAGTGTAGGATAGGATGTCATACCACATCATATCCCCTACCTGTGCCTTTGTCATAATTCAGAATTTCAGGTGGATTTTGTTATAGGTACATTCCATTTTGTTCTCAAACAGTTAGATAAGAAAAAAATACAAAGATTATAAATTAGCTCTAGCATTTCAGTCCCCTCCAGAAATATCAGGCCTGGTTGTAAATTCTGCTTAGTACTATTTACCTTCTCCTCCTCAGAAATGGGTTCAGAGTCAAACAAACCACAGGTAAACTCACTGGGTTTCAGCCATGATCGTGACATGAGGTGAGAGACAGTCAGGACAATGTTCAGCTTCTAGGTCAAGAATGTTAGTGAGGGCCCCACCAATTCAAATTTAGGGCAAGTTTCATGAAGGCTAGAGGCGAGGACTACACAGGCTGCCTTTGTTAGGAGTCTGGTTATACAAGCTCTGGGCCAGCTCCCATTCTTTGTGGCTGTCCAGGCAGGCCATCTCTCCTATTTAACGGGGGAGGCGGGCACTAAGGAAAGCACTGACAACTGGGTGCTTTTCATTGCTAATCCTGGCCATGACTCACTCCATGACCTCTCTTGGTAGGATTCCTCAGCTGGTAAGAGGAGATAATAATAATGACCTATTTAACAAGGAGTGTTGTGTGCATTCACAGCTAATAACAGGCTTTCCCAAGACAAGGCAGCCTTGAGCTTGTAAATCCTCATAGAAAGTTTCTCCACACTACAAAGTAAATTTACCCTTCTCTTAAAGAAAACCCAATACACCAGATCATGAACATACAAAATAGTTGAAATAAGGTGAGTTTTTGCTTGACCCAAGAACCTTCATTGACTAAAAGGATAGTCAACTTTTTTTCCCTTGTATACTTAGCTCTCCAGTGGACTTGAAAAGCTTTTTGTACCATTCATCCATAGTAACTACATTACTTTAGCATTTGTGTTTAGATTTCGTATTTGGGAAGCCTGCTTGTGGGTTTTTTCCCTCTAAAATCAGTTAAGATTACATGTGCTCCAGCCGGTCACCTGTATGTCCTTACAAGGCTGGCTTCTGTTCTGCACATTCAACTTGTTAACTTCAGATTGTTATTTTTGGTGCCCTGTATCCAGTGTTTCTTCATTTATGGGGCATGTATGTATGTATGATATTCAAGTAGGTGTACAGAGAAGATTCAATTCAACATTTACATACTGGGTTTCAAGGGCCATGTGCCTGCACTTTCCCAGGATTGAGCACAAGATGGCACTCTTATATCCTTGATTCAATGAGCAGAATTAACCATGATTGCAAATTATGGCCAATATTCAACTTTTCCCCAAATGGATTTCACAGAAACACGAGAAACACTCCAGCATAGTGTTCATTATATACTCTTGGAATTCCCATGTCAAGTACACAGGGCATACGTAGGCTTTAGCTACTATACCTTTTCCAATGACATGTTTTCCCTTTCTTGTACTGAAAGTCTGTCCTCCATCAGCTCTTCTTTGACTGACTCTAAAACCTTAGCTAATATAGCTATCTGGTAATACTGTCTTTCTACAAGAAATATACAAGAGTTAGTTCTGTGATTATTTTCCCCTTATTTGTGCCTTAATCATGTGTATTACTATTTTTTAAAAAGTCTGCATTGACTATCAGATTTTTAGAAAAAAAGTTTTAATTTATATAAGGTCAATGCATAAAATGAGTAAATGGATTAGATCTTAAATGACATACATGTATGTGCCATAAATGCTAACTATTCATTCAATGTGGGAGAAAAAAAAGGAAAGCTTGGATTTTGTACTTAGAAAACAATTATTAGTTGTAAGGAAGGCACAAGAGAAAAGAGTTTGTTCATGGAATTTTTAAAGTTGGCTCTGAAAGGGGACAAATAAAACCGACTGCTTTCCTTGGAGATGTGGTTCTCTTTCAGATAAAACCATTTTATATTCTCTTTGGTAAATCTTTTCTTATTTTGGAAATAAAACATAGTAAGGCCAGAATTTAGGCTATTTTATTACTTCAAATCCTTTTTATTTTTGGTTTTTTACAAACAAAACAAAATCAACTAACAAGACTATATACTAGACATTGGGGTTCTTTGAGCCATTAAATATTAGAGCATCTTCTAGTCAGAACAGCATTTATTTATCTAATAAAAAGTAAACTACAAAAGCATTGTTGAGTCTTCCTTATTTTTAATTGACAAATAATATTTGTACATATTTTAGTGAGGGTACCATATGATAATTTGACACATGCATATAATATATGATGACTAAATCATGGCAATTAACATTTTTTATTTTTAATGAGCTACTTTGGAAGTTTATCTCAAACTAGTTATGAAAGTGAGTATGTTCACAACCCAAAACAAACAACTCGCCATTTCAATTATTATTTCTTCCTCTCTAATACTGTCTTTTATTTTTTAAATGTATAAATGTCGACATATGTTATGCACTAGTGATAACAGGGGCAATATTTAAAGAAATATATACATAGATACACAATTATACTTTCTTATCAAAATGTTCCTATTCCTGAAATTTTTATGACTAAAATCATCAAAAATAATGAATATATGTATGTGTGTGTATATAATGATTACAAAGTTACATTTTATGAATTCATCTTAAAATGAACTTCTGTATACACATTACTGAAATTATATAAATATAGGTAGGTACAGATACAGATATAGATATAGAAATAGACATACTATTATTTATAATCTTATCAAAAAAGCAGGTAAAGTTTATTGATTAGTCCTTAATCAGAATATCCTCTTACAAATATATATTATGACAGATGATGTTACTCTTCAATTATGTATAAAATTATTTCTAATCCAGAAATAGGTAGTGAAGAAAACTATGGAAGTTTATTTGGCTTTATTCAATAATTACAGTCGCCCATGTATCAACCTAACAAATAGACCAGAAGGGTATTATTTGCCTGTCCTGAAGTAAATGTCCAACCTGAAGGCATCAATTCAATTATTAATTTGACAGGCAACAATAATAGACTGTTTTGAAATGTTGAAAATATTTTAAAAACCCTGATGAAAGTGAAGAAAATAGCCATATTCACATATGAATTACAATGGCAACATTGAAATGAGAAATGAAATTAGTGGGCTTTCAAAAGTCCTGTGAAGACACTGACTTTTATGTGTCTGCTACATTTCTACTTCATAATTTATGACATCTTTAGTGTAATCTAACTGCTTTGGTAGAATTAATATGGTTCAGTGAAAACAGAGTTTTCTAGTTCTATGATCTCAAAAACTAAGACTTAATGCTTAACGTTAGAAAGACTTCGTGTTCTCACAATATTCTCAGTTCTAAACACAGGAGTTATAATGATATGGAGTAAAGCAGATGTTTGAATTCTGTCTATTTAAAGAGATTATTATGACTTATAAATAAGGGAAGCAAAGCATAATTTAATAAATCTAATCTGATTTATCCAAAGATAAGGAATCCCTATTGTTCTACTTGAAGATCTTGCTGTTGCCCAAGGCAATAATGTTGGGAAAGTTGTCCTCAGAGGAGTTATAGAGGTCACCATAGGGCCAACTTGAGTGAAGGGCTTGAGGGAAGGAGTTTGGATGTTTCTACCTTTCCAGAAGACAGTATTCATAAGGCCATCTTGGAAGGAGAGAACAGCTATTATTCAGGTTTCTATTGCTGCAAGAAATATACAATCAACTCATAAGAAAGGATGGCTTAATTCTGGCTCAACATTTCGGAGGTTTCAGTCCACAACTCACCTTTAGGAAGTGCACCATATGGGGGAAGTTGGGATTGGAGAAAAAGCTGCTGTGTTCATGATGGCCAGGAAAGAAAGAGGTGGGACTAAGGATGTCTGAGATGACAACATCCCCTGCAAGTCATCTCCCAGTGACCAAAACACATCCATGTAGACATTGCCTCTAAGAGATGCCACATATCCTAATAGTATCTGTGTGAAGCTTTTAACATCTAAGCCTTTATTCAAGCCATAGCAGCAGTCCTCGATGAGACACCAAACCTGCATATACCCTCGTGTTAGACTTTCTGTCCTCCTTGACTCTGACTAATCAATCTCTGTTCTTTATAAATTACTCAGTGTCAGGAATTTTCACACAGAGCATAAAATAGAATAACATATATTAGCAAGATTAAAAACACATTCTCTTTCTTTTTTCTTTCATTGGGTTATAATGGTTCTTAAATGCCACAGTCAAATAGGTATAAATCAAGGGATACTTTGCATAATCCTAAAACACAGATCCTCCTCTTGTCAAAAGGGCTTGACCTTGATCTGTATAACCAAAAACTTTGAAAGTTTTCAACTATGAAATATAACTTTTGCCAGTAGAGAACTCTAGTTGGATATTTAAAATATTCTATCTGATTCTCTTGTTTTGAACTGTAATGCAGAATTTCAATTTTCTATTCTTTTACCCAATTTCTACTTAAAGCTGAAAAAACAAAATGTTCTTGAGCACCCAGAATGGCATTATTTTCTGTGGCTCTTTAAGGAAGCTCAAGTGGGTTTTTTTTTGTTGTTGTTGTTTTTTCCCCTCCTTCAGAATCTAACCCGTCAATCACTCAACAGTCCTTTTCTTCCTTTCTGTGCCAAAATCCACTACTTCCAGGTTGTTTGGCTCTCTGCTCGCCCTCACAAGCTGAAATTTTACACTGAGTAAACCATCAATATTAATGGCATAAAGTCTCTTAGTTTTATATTGGAAAAGTGGGCCACGCAATGGAGGAGTGAAATCTCAACAGCATTAATTAAATATCAAGAGAACAAACCTACATAAGATAAATTTCTCTAAATAGTACACTTTTGTTGGTCTTGAATTCTTCAAAGTTTTTAGATTCAATAGTTTTAAAATTCATCATCCACTGAAATATCCAAGAGGTGCTGACCTATTACAGATTCACCAGCAACAACCTGGCTACCACATTCGTTCTGAATGGGTGGTAGGCACAATAAAACACCAGCCACAACTCTGTATCTCATTCACCCTGAGTTCATGTTACTTTTGTTCTGAATCCTCTGGAGCATATTATCCACATAAAGCCAAAATATGCAAACAAACTCACTTTAATGGGTTTCAGTAGTTGATTTGGGATTAGTTTCCCTTACTTCATCATTTCTAAAAGGTACATGTCGAAACACCATGAAATTGAATGAATGTTTTTGTCCCATTTTGGTTAAAAAGAAGTAAGCCCAGCTGGATCACAGTTAAGAGGATGTAAAATACATTAACAAAACTTGCTCAGAAAGTGAAATCTTAGCTGGTGTGTGTGTGTGTGTGTGTGTGTGTCTGTGTGTGTGTGTGTTTGTCTGTCTGTCTATCTTTAGGGCAAAAGTAACTAATAATTTATTTTCTATTGATTAAGAACATTATTTTGTTAAGGTTCTTATATTTAGTGCTTAGGCACATTGTTATTTCAAATTATCTTAAGGATCTTATAAGTATTTTCATACAGATGGTGTTGTAATGGGATTTTCATGGGAATATATGTCCTGAGATGGATCTAATAAATTGAAGTTTGATTTCTCAACTGGTTAGAGTTTGGAAATAAATTTTCTGAAGTTTAGGGTTAAGATATACTGACATAAAAATTACATCATTTATACTGTTAACTGTATCAGAAGAGATCTTTCACCTACATTTTTGTTTTATTTCCTGTTTCCTCTGTATAACATACGAGCTAAATAAAATTTATATTTTTTTCTTTTTTTGTTGGTCATGAGGCTTGAACTTTGGGTCTGGGCACTGTCCTGAGCTCTTCAGCTGAAGGATAGAGTTCTACCACTTGAGCCACAGCACCACTTCTACTTTTCTGGTGGTTGATTAGAGGTAAGAGTCTCATGGGCACTTATACCTAGGATGGCTTTGAACTGTGATCCTCAGATCTCAGCCTAACTAGCTAGGGTGACAGGCATGAGCCACCAGCACTTGGCTATATTCTTAATTTATGCAACATACATAGAATTTCATAAATTGTTAAGACTTTCATATCCTACTGTTGAATGAGGAGTGGGTGTGTTTTGCTGTGAAATTGTTTGGCATCCAGTAATTCACATGCCCTCAGCCATCACTACTGTACCTGTGTTCAGGTGCTCTGCCCTTCGCCTGCTACCACTCCTTCAAGTCTAATTAATGCTTCTTTTTCGGTAGAACCATCATTGTGTCCTACTAAAATTCTTAAAATGTATTTTAGAACTCATGATTAAGGTATGTTTCTGGGTTTGTCAATTTGTACTAGTAGATTTAGAGATATCTTTTACAAAAGAAAATCTTAGATTTTGATAATGAAATATTCTCCCATGTCTTCCTCAAGGGATTCTAATTAACTGACCAAATCATTCTGTGAGAAGAAATGGGCACTTTGGTCATTAAATGCTCTACGAGCCTGCATATTTTAACTTATATTCACACAGTGTAGAAAAATTAGCTTCTATGACACAAAAGAAAAAATCTTATATCTAAGAACTGTAGGGAGCCAGGCACCTGGCTCACGCCTGTAATCCTAGCTACTCAGGAGGATAAGATCTGAGGACCACGTTTCAAAGCTAGCCTGGGCAGGAAAGACTGTGAGACTCCTATCTCCAATAAACCACCAGAAAACCAGAAGTGGCGCTGCAACTCAAGTGGTAGAGCGCTGCCCTTCAGCTGAAATGCTGAGGGACAGTACCCAGGCCCAGAGTTCAAGCCCCCCCCCCACCAACAACAAAAAGAACTGTAGGGATCAGTGAAAACACAAATTGCTTTTGAGGAATTAAAAACATCAATTCATGTGGAAAATAATTTGTAGATACTTAGCACAGTCTAAAAATGAATTCTTTTTAGTCCTAACTTTGTATTTCCAGAATTTTTAGGTATATTTACAAAAAGCCATGTACAAAATGTTTCCTGCAGTATTACTGGTGAATGCAAAGAAAGACTATACATCAATAGGGGTAACAAGTACAAGTAAGGATATAAAATAGCATTTTGAAGAACTAAATTAAAATTAGCATAGTAAATAAAAAATTCTAAAGATTGATGAATTATAAAATGATAAAACAATTCCAAATTCCTGGTACTATTATATGTTTATCAAACAAATGACATACTACACACTGTTTATCAAACAAATTACATACTAATACTCTGAGAATACATATATAGTTATATGTTAAAATATTATAAAGAAGATTGCAAGTATATGTACTAATTTCATGACCATGCTTATCCCAAGGGTAAAAAAAAGTGACTAACATGAGAAAAAACTATCTTTTCTATTAAAGCATTGCATAAAATTTCCTGCTTTGGCTTGGTGGCTTAACTCTTGTTAAGGAAAAGAGGAACTGCTTTGGGATAAGGAAGGATTTGCGAAATGTAAGATTTTGTCTTATATTGGTTTCTTTTCAAGATGGAATTAAGACACATCTCAGTTCAAGAAATTGCAGAAGTGGGGGGGGGGGAGGCTGGGAAGGGATGTGAAGGGTAAACAAAGGAGGAGGTTGCAATGCTTGGTAAGAAATGTACGCATTATCCTGCCCAAGTAATTGTAACCCCTCTGTACAGTATGTTCACAAATAAAATTTAAAAAAAAAGAAAAAGAAATTGCAGAAGGTGTGAATGTATTTTGAGATTACTTCAGTACTGTTAATCATATTTCAGAGTCTCTTCTGTAAATGCATAAGCAGATTGTGAAGCAGAGCTCACCCAATCTGAGCAGAGGGGCGGGGCCTGCTGTGTTCGGGATAAATAGTGGAGTTGCCTGCCTGCTCTGGGTGCTGGCTTGCCAGGTTTTTGGCTGATGTCACACTCTTGCAGAAAACAATTTTGCCTTGCTGAGACAATTCTTTAGTTTTGGGACTATAGTTTGACTCCAAAGTTTCTTTGCGAGCGTAGAGAAAATACTGATAACACTAGATATGTGGAAATGGCTTAAAATTATTGATAATATGGGTGTTTATCGCATACATGCTGATGAAACAAATATAACCAAATCATAAAAATCTTCGTGTGCAAAACAAATGGTTATAACTTAGGGCATTTAAATATACCTTGATTTTAAAACTGTAGGAGAAATGCATTTGGTACAATGTTAATTATTTGAAGATCTCGTTCACACCGATTACTTGTTTGATGGTCTATATTTCATCTTCAGTTGATTTTATGAAGCAAGCACCAGGATTTGTCTTTCCAGGTTGAAGATATTTAAGATCACAGGACTTTCATTCGATTTTATTCCAGACTTCTAAATATGAATTTGTGAATGAGGCATGGGTATTTGGGATGAAGCTAAAGATAGGTTTTGGCTCTGGTAAAACAATAAATTAGAGCCCTCTCTACTATTTTATTCCCAGTACCATAGTCTTGTTGCTTGTGCTTTCCCCAGATGTGAATGTTGAAACTTAACTACAATCAGACAGTATTAGGAGCTGGAGCCTTTGGGTGATACCTAGGATATAAAAGTGGTGTCATTATAATGAGATTGGTGTCCTTATGACAGAGTTCTCACACATCTGCCTTGCCCCTTTCTACTACATAAAGGCACAAAAGATGCAATCAGTGAACAAGCTTCAAATTTGCCAACACCTCCAGTCCCCCAGGGAGATTATCAGTGACAATGCAGAGCCCCTGCCCTCCCGTACCTTTTGAAAGCAAGTTCTCAGAATGGAATTCCCCAATTCCCATGTGAGTTCTGGTGAAAGGGGGATTCCAGTGCCTACTTCCACTACGGAAGATGGAGGGGCCATCTCTTTCTTCAACCAAATGTTAGCCTTTGTCTGAAGCACAAAGCCAGCGGAGATGAAGCACAAAGCCAGCGGAGATGAGATCCCTGAGCAAGTTCTCTTAGTGCCAGGACAACAGCAATGTATCCAGAAGCCTTTGCACTTCATTCAGGAAGTAAGTGCATTTACCTTTTCTTTTGGTATTAAGGTGTCTTTTAGGTTGTGATACCTGTTAATTGTAGTTAGTAGACATTTTTGTCCCTTTATGGATATTAGCATCCTCTACTTGGAATGACAAGCTCATGACTCTCAGTCAGTATTGGAGGGAGAAAGAAGAAATAAATTAAAACCCCTTTGTACAACTTATTGAAAGATGATAATGAAAAAGGAAACAAGTTACTGCAAGCTTAGAAATAGAAAACAAACATTAAGAGTTGATTCATCTAGGAGGTAGTAAACAAACAACCAAACATAAACCACATTGTTCTCTACTCCACTCATTTATCAGGGACAAAATTGAGAACAAAATACAAATACAAATACACACACACACACACACACACACACACACACACACACACAAACATATATATGCAGTAAAATGATAGTTCACAGAAAAGGATAAAATAGTATTAATTAGAATTTTGTGGAAAATTCTTAATTCTTAAGTCTTTAAGTCTTTATACTTGATCTGAGAATTAGGTTAACTGAGATGACATACAGTAAGCCAACTTGATGAGGATTTTATATATATGCAGATATATAAGTATAAATAATTTATACATAAATATAAACATATATATTACTCTATTGAAAAATAAATACATGGCAAATAAATACAGTAATTTTCTCTTTCCACATTAAGAAAACGTGACACTTGAAAAAAAAATCTCTTGGTAAAGGCATGGTAAATGGTTTTTAAAAAGGAAAGTTTTTAAAAATGAAGTTAATAATATGAGCATGGCTATTTCAGTTATTTTAAGACTTCAGCACAGTAAGAAACAAAAGCAGGAAGGAGAGAGACTAGGCTAAAGATATCATGGAATAGATATGTGCAGATAAATGCTGTTGGAAATGCATATGCAAATGATTAGAATTTCATATGCAAATAAATACTGTTTGAAGGCTTTGAAGAAGGAAGTGATATGGTAAAGGGTATGCATTCGTGAGCTGGTTTTGGCCACTGTGTTGGGCTGAATGTTGTAGAAACACTAGAAAGTGAAGGAGAAGTAAGGCCACATGTTGAAGTTGAGGAGGCAAAAGGAAGTTGGCCAATGCAGAAACAGAGCAAAGGATGTTATGAAGGAAGAAACTCTAATAGACTCTTTACATTGAGTCCCAAAATAACACCAAGTAGTTGACTTTAGGAAGTACGGTTAAAAAAAAAAAATTCAAAGTAATGATAGAACCAAAGGGCAAAGTAGATAAAACACATTTAGTAACTTAAAGAAAATATTTATAATGAGGTAAATTATTTACATTGTAGAAAAAAATTAAAAAATGAAGGCAAGAATTTATCATTTCTCAAACTAAGACTTAAATTTTTGGCACAAGGATTTTTAATTATGTAAATATGTACATGTATATATATAATAAGCATATGATTTTATAAACAATTGGTACACACTTTAGGATATCTATCTATACATAGATGTAAAGTATAGATATTGTTTAGCTATTTGATCAAATATTTGCCATAGCATTAATTTTTCTACAATAGCATTTATCATAAATTATTCTGCCAATTCTTTTTCCCTGAGTGCTTAACAAATAATTTATGCAAATAAAGCTCCAGGGCAACAAACGGAAGGAAGAAGGGTGGTCAGATACAAGTATAATATTCAGTGTACAGATGTGAAAATGAAAGCATGTAACTTGAAGGGTTGGGTGGGGATGGGAGAAACGGAGGAGAACTATAGGAGTGACCTTGATCAAGATGAATTGTACTCAGAAACTGACATGCTGAATTGAAACACATTTGGGCAATTAAAGAAAAATTTTTAAAAATAGAAAGGGGCTGGGAAGGTGGCTCAGTGGTAGAGTGCTTGCCTTGCATGCATGAGGCCCTGGGTTTGATTCTTTAGTGCCACATAAGCAGAAAAAGCCTGAAGTGGCTCAAGTGGTAACCTTGAGCTGAAGAGCTGAGGGACAGTGCCTAGGCCCCATGACTGGTAAAAAATTTTTTTTAAAAGTAAAAATAGAAAGGATATAAATTATTTATACAGCTTTAAAAAAGAAATATAACTGAAAGGTAAAGTTAAGCATAGAAGTAATCGATATAGTATCTCTACTTCCTCCTTATGTGAAGAAATACAATGAATACTAAAACATTATTGTATTTTAGACTCATTGTAAAACTTATCTAATTTTTAGATTATAAATACTTACCATTTCCATAAATTATTTTTTAAAGATTGGCATTTCTTAATACAAATTTAAGAGATATTGTTTTGTTTGACTATCTAAAGTCTATTCCATTCTATATACTGTATTGCAATCAATCCATTCTATAGATATAGTATATTGTAATCACTACACTTTAAATATGTATTTTTTATTTATATAAAGTTAAGAAAGGATATCCTTTTATTTATAACTTTGAATAGCGATTTGCTTGCTTATATGGTACATTTCCATCTGTCAAATTTTTGAAGGAAATGTACACAAATAATTGTAAGTATTTTGTTACAATAAAAATTGTCTGGGGCTGGGAAAGTGGCTCAGTGGTAGAGCGCTTGTCTTGCATGCATGAGGCCCTGGGTTCAATCCCTCAGTACCACATACGCAGAAAAAAAAAAGCTGGAAGTGGCTCAAATGGTAGGGCACTAGCCTTGAGCTGAAGAGCTGAGGGACAGTGCCCAGGCCCAGAGTTTAAGCCCAAGACTAGACCCAAAAAAAAATAAATAAATACATACATTATAAAAATTGTCTGAAAATATTATAAATTACACCCAAAATCAGTGCTAAAAGAGATTTTCCCAAAGTCCCATAGTTACTAGGCTGTAGAGATGGTTCTGGGACATGCTTCCTTAATATCTACATTATTTCTTAAACCACTGAAACACAGTACTTCTCAAGAGCGTTTTCCTGTAATGTGATCAAACCTAACCAACCACCAGTCAAGAGCCTGGGCTTTAACTGTAACTCTAATATTCCTCAGTTTCAAGAACACTGATTATCAAGTGTTTTATTTTGTGTGAAATGAAGTAGATCTTGCAATTCAAGCATTTGGTAATAGTAAATGTGAATAGAAATATTTCTCACTTAAAGATAAATATTACCCCTCTTCCCTCCTTTTTCTCTTAAAAATCTTTCTTTATAAAATTTTGGGCTTAGCTTCTTTTTAATTTCTACTTATTGAAAATATGATTATATTATATTGCAGATTATTAGTTGGCATCTCCTACAAAATAAGTTTAAGACTAGAAGAAAATAATACAAAAAATGAAAAATGTAGATAATTATTAGTATAATTCTGAGGAAATATTTATGTTTAAATATTCTCTAATTTAATTCATCATTATTTTACAGAAGCAAATTCTGATTTGCCAAAAAATTACAAGAGTAGTACATAGAATTCCTGAACAGCATTCACCTAGATCCCTTAAATTTGAAAATTTGCTTAAATTTCCTTTACTTTTTTCCCCCCTTCAATTATGGGAATTGAACCTAGGTCCTCACATAGCTAGGCAAGTACTCTGCCACTGAGTTATATCCCCAGCCTATTTATTTATTTAAATTCATAATTATCATTTTATCTGAGACAAGGTCTTGCTGAGTTTTTAAGGCTGACCTTGAACTTGTGACCCTCATGCTTCAACCTTCTGAGTAGCTGGTTGTATAGTCATGCACCATATTGTTTCACCCAGCTTTTACCAGTTTTCTGGAAGAAAAAGTAGAAAAATATTCTTGAATTATTCAAGAATAAGTTGTAGACATGATGTCGTTTGGTCATAGCCACTTTCATATTTCTCAAGAACATTACCACTGTGCAATTATTTTTTTAAAAAGTGTTGATATAAGACTTCAATATTTTTCACCCATCTTAAAGCAAAAAAAAATTTGAAATGATGTGCTTTATTTAGTTATCACTTGAGTCTTTCTTAATTTTAATAATTTATTCTTTTTTTTGAAAATTATGACATTGACAATTTAGAAGAATAAACTGAGGTTGGTTAGGTACTCTGGTAGAAATACCATAGAATGACCAGGTGCTGGTGGCTCCTGCCTGTAATCCTAGTTATTCAGGAGGCTGAGATCTGAGGAAATACCATAGAATAGAGGTGAAGCCCTCAGTGCACCTTACCTGGGAGCACTTGCAATGTGTCATTCTTGTTTCTGATTGATCTGATACGATCATTTGGTAAAGTCTGTCTCCATTGGAGATCTGTTCTACAGAATTATTGTTTTGCATTATCATGTGAGATGATTAATATGTAAAATGTTGTTATTCCTAACTGACTAGTTGGGGACATATATCTATGAGTCTTCACTAAATCAGTTATTACAATGGCAATTGCAAGATCTCAATTTTAAGTATTAGTGTCCTCTTTCTTACATTTCTCTTTATTTTTTTTTATTTAACAACCTATTTGAAGCTAGAATTGTTGTAATAATGGAAATTGGAAGCTCAATAAGTAGCTGGCTACATAGATCTGATCCCAGGGTATTCTTGTGGGCCAAAGTTGGTTATTTTAACATCTTTAAATCAGAGGAGTATATATTTTCTCCAAAACTTTTTGGAAATACAACAATTCTAGTTACTAAAAGTGACATTATAGGAGGTAAAATGGACAAATATTGAAAAAGTTGCTTTCTTAATAATATATATACATAGATAGATGGATATGAAGGATTCTATTCATTTCATCAGGAACTGAGGCTGTTGGACTTAGAAAGATTCACTTTGTGGGTAGGTGTAGCTTGAGGTCACATTTTCTGGTCAACCAACCAGGACAATTATAGATTCTAAGTTCTCTTTCAATGATGATTTGTTTTTTTAGCAAGTCCAATGGGCTATAAGATTTTCATTAAACAGAAACAATTTGTGACAGATCTCTTGGCTGGTGACTTTTTTCATTAAACATCAACAATTTTAAGCAAAAACTCCAGCATCTTAAAAAGTAACAACAAGCAATAGGAGAAGAAGGAAGCAAACTTAACCTATGTTCATATAACTTGGAACTTAACTGAGCTCTATAAAAATGTTTGTAAATCCTGGATTTACTGAGTCCTTATGAACGGCGAGAACACAATGCAGTAATATATTTGAAGGAGTTAAGGAGAGAAGTCAGGAGCAATAAAAGATCACAAGACATAGAGGTCAGGCAAGCCAAAGAAAATGGTGATAAATTGTAACCAGGTGTCTTTATTTCCTGATTCCTCAAGTACTGCACATTCAGCTTTCTCTGCACAAAAAGGAAGGTGGGCAGTTTGTGAAATTCCATGCTACATTTGTCAGCTTCAATGTTCCCCTGCTAGATGAGTTATTTGTTTAATCTTAACTACCTCAAAGGCAGATGGTAGAAGCTATTTGGAAACTATAAATGGAGTACAAATATTTTTAATATTCTTTGTCATTAAGGAAATTCATGGGGAAACCTTTTCAGAGTCCCAGTGGTTTTCTGTTAAAACCATTCAGGGCAAAGTAGGTTTGGTTGTAGTATTGCCCATGCACAAAAAACTTGAGTTGCGAAGCAGTCAATTTTGGCCACACATACTAAAATTCCTAAGAATGTATTTCACACAATGAAACTTTACTTATACTTTGTACACTTTCAGTGCCTAAAATACTTGTTTCAGATTACATCTTGAAAGCTGAATATCTTTTAAAAAGAAGTATATAGCTATCTTGTGTCTATTAGATCCATGATGATAGAGGGCTTGAGCTCATCAGTAGACAAGGAATTAGTTTTTTATATATTTAAATAGAAATCCCTTGAATAAAAATATCACATATATATTCTTTGCTTCTTACAAGACCCCAAGGAAAAGAGATTGAATAGATAGGCTTCAAACCCGAGGAGCAGTGTGTACACATGTGTGCACGCACACACACACACACACACACACACACAATTTGCAAGAGAATAAGATGTCTTTTAACATGTACACGGATATGTTTTTGGTACATCCAGATAATGAAATATTAGTTGATGGTAGAAAGAAACAAGCTATCTAGCCATGGAAAAAACAGAAGAAATTAATTTAAATGCATATTAAGTGAAAAAAGGGTCACCTGAAAAGTTTGTTACTATATACAATTGCAACCATATGATGCATGGAAGGCAAGGCTGCAAAAATGATGAAAAGGATCCAGAATTGCCAGGGGTTAAGGGAGAGGAAAGGGTAAATAAGCAGAGCACAGGGAATTTCTAGGGCAGTGTAACTACCTGATCTATAAGATGCTTCAATTTGGATATATGCCATTAGACTAATAACAATGCACAGTGTACACACCGTAAAAATGTACATCTTCAAATAGTGATCCCAAAAGCAATGGACTTTGGGTGGAATGAGTTACAGACTCATCGATTATAACGAATGTGTGATTCTAGTGCAGAATGCTCACTGGGTGGAGAAGGCTGTCTATACAGGGGATCTATAGATTCTCTGCCTTTCTTGTCCATTTTAGCATAAACTTAAAACTATCTCTAAAATCCTACAAAAGAAAATAAAAGGAATACACTGAAATGAAACCCACAGAAAAGATATCCAGAAGGAAGCTTGTCCTACTCTAGTGATATGCAGATTGTCCATCTGATTAAGGAGGACTTATTAGACACTTTAGTGTTTTCTGATCAAGACTTACATTATAGAAAAATCTCACACAATAAATTGCTAAAGACAAAAATGTAAGAACTAATAACTTTGTTTATCTCAAGAATACAAACTACGATCTGGGCAAAATTATGGAGAAGTTTGAACCTTCAGTTTTAAAGGAGAAAATTAATCATGTTCTAGGTGCCAAAAAGTAGGAGACTTGTAAGTTTGCATTTAATTTTGTGAAGTCCTTTTTTAAGGGATTAATAGAAAAATTTACAGGACCATTTACTTTTAGTGGTAATGCATAAAAGAAAGACCAGAGGAGGAAACATCTTATTTCATGCAACTTTTGGGAAAGAGACACCCATACAATACAGATACTCCTATAACTCCTATAAAACCCCTAATGAAGAGATAAAAGAGTCAAAGAGGAGAAGAGAAAAGGAAGAGGGGGTGGTGTGGTTGAAGTTGACCCTTTCCACGCATGTACATTCATATCTATATAGTAACAGTAATTTTGCAATTTCTCAAATATAACATAAGCATATTCTAGTCATTTGGAAACAAGAGGCTCATTCTTATTTTTCATGATGACCCAATCAGAGAAGAGAAACCAGGTACACTTGAGCACAAAATGTCAAAGGCTGTTTATTGTTTAGATAGAATTATTTGTAACATTCACTGTATTTTGGCTCTGGGAAAATGAAATGGAGTATCAAACCTGTAACTCCCTTTTTCCCTAGCTGCATGGCAAAATAGAATACACTTGTATTAAACTACATCTCATTAACATTTTTGCCACTGTTATTGACACAACGAGTTGTTTTTATCTTGAAACTGTGCTAAAATACACTTGGGATTGCCAAGTCTCTAAAATGGCTCACTGTTTTCTTGCCAGAAAACAAGAAACTAGCAATTTTTAAAATAGGGTAATAACATATGCTCTTATGACCTATACCTACCTCAATTTAGACAATAGAGTACAGTTTTATTTAAATGTTTTAATATATTCAAACTCATTCAAAAATGAGTTTGAATATATTAAGACTGAACTCTTTCAAAACTAATAACAAATATGGCAGGAATGTAATTTGAAAATATTGCATTGTTGATTGCACAGCATGTCTATCTACATAGTAATCTCCAACTTCAGGACCAGTATTATTATTATTGTTATTATTGTTGTTGTTCATTTTTTATTGTCAAGGTGATGTACAGAAGGGTTACAGCTGCATAAGTAAGGTAATAAGTAAATTTCTTGTTAAACTTGTTACCCCTTCCCTCATTTTTCTTCTACTTTCCCTCCTCCCACCTGCCCCCCAAGTTGTACAGATCATCTCTAACATGTTGTCTTGTGTATATCACTGTTGCATTGGTCCCCTCCCCACTTCCTTTGTCTCACCATTCTGTTGTTCCCTTCCCTTTCTAATTCAAATAAATGTATATAAAATACCAGGGTACCAACATCAAATACAGTGACAACGGGGGATATACTAAAGAGGGAAGAACATACAAAAGAAACACAAAATCACATGGTACATTTAAAACAACAACAACAAAGAAAAACCTCTTGTGTCCATGTCTTGGAGTTCATTTTGCTTAGCATCATCTTATACAGGACCAGCATTATTTTGTTGTTCAGATTTTACTTTGTTTTCATTATAATGTTCATAATGTATATATCTTATTATTGGGGAAGAATAACAGAAAGTAGTAAGATAACTTACTTGGTCATTGTACATCATTCTGTCTAAACAATAAGGCATGTGGACCAAGTGGAAATAAACACTTATAGGGAAAAAACAAATTGTTTAAATAGGGATACAGGTGGACCCATTGCAACAATGAGATGTACAAGTCGTTATGTCCAAAACGAACTTTACAACTTTGGTGGGGCGGGGGAGGGAGGGAGGAGAATTGAGTGGGAGGGGCGGGGAGAAGATCGGAAGGGATGGGAAGGGGAAACAAAGGAGGAGGCTACAATGCTTGATAAGAAATGTACTCATTATCTTGCCCATTTAATTGTAATCCCTCTGTACAGTATTTTCACAATAAAAAAAAGCTAAGAAAGTATCACACTGCTAAAAATAAGTTCATTCTGTATGCTTCACAAGCAACTAAAATCTATAAGAAGAAAACCAATATAGGAAATTAGTAAACTTTATAGGAAATAGCTAAACTTCAAAATAACAATAAGTTAAAAATAGAAAAACATCAAATTCCAGAAAACAAGAGCCCACGTGACTAGTCTACAAACCTTGCCAGAAAGCATACCCATGCCATGCAAAGCTGTCAGGGAGTGGATAGAAAGGTACTTTGGAGAAACTAGGTAATAAGAAGAAAGTACTAGAAAAGAATGTTTAGAATCTTAGTAGGTGAAAGAGAACTAAGTCTCAGATGCATACATTCCGTCCCTAACCATCACAAATAAACAAACAAAGTCCACTAAAAGTCTTGGGTGTTGTCCCCCTATTTTGAAGAGTTTTGATCTATTGACCAAAAGGGTGCAAAAGAACTTCAAATTCTGTAATACAGCAAATTAACATATGTGTACCAAAATTCATTACAATATGTACATATAGAGAATTATTACACAAAGCATAAAACTTTAACTGGTAAAACATTTTATTGCCCCAAAAATTCAAGGGAGAAAACATGTAACAAAAGACAATTATAAAATTCCATAGACAATTGTAAGCCTACTAATGAATTTGAGTTATGAAATTAAATAGAGACCTAAAATTTTCTGATAAAAGCAAGCTTTTATAGGGATTAAATTTACCTATGTTGTCACATAAGGATATTAAAAAATCAGTGATCAGTGCCTTTGAATTATAAATTAAAAAATTAAGGCTAGTATGTGGCTCAAACAGTAGCAGAGCAAGCATGAGGCCTTGATTTTAAACTCCACTACTGGAAAAATAACAAACAAACAAATAAGCAAATAGAAGTCAGAAGAGTCAGAGGAGAAATGAAAGCAGATAGACTGATATGTATTTTTTATATTTATTCTATTTTCACATGCATACACATTTAATATATTTCTATAATATTCACTCATGCATCATCATCTTCTTTCTTCATCCCTCCCTACTGATTCTTCCCCTCGATCAGATCTTCCACCTATAGTCATGTCTCACAGTAATTTCAAGAATATGTATTACTCAGATAATGTGATGTCAGGAAAATGAACCCTTAGATATGTATTTTAATGTTTTTTCTTTCATGCATGTGTTTCTAATGCATTTATAAGATTATC
>NW_012267325.1:4744867-4770322 GCF_000151885.1 Dipodomys ordii
GCGCCACTTCTGGCTTTTTTTCTTTTTGCTTATGTGGTGCTAAGGAATCGAACCCAGGGCCTCAGGCATGCACTCTACCACTGACCCACCTTCCCAGCCCCTCCTCAGAAAATTTTTACATCTCCCCTAACTATAACCTCTGTTAGGCTTCCTAGTATCGTCCTAAATATCATTCCAGTCCAACTACCCAGGCATGATTTGGCATGCTCAGATAGTAGTTCTGTTGTTCTTTTGGTTTCTTTGACAGTGTTGGGAATTGAACTGAGGTCCTTATGATTCCTAGGCAGGTGCTCAACAAGTTGAGCCAGGCCTTCAATATGTGTGATAGAATTATAACTATTCTGGCTTATTTTTGGCTTGTCCTTGCTTGGTAGACTGTTTTCCATCCTTTTCCTTTCAGATGGTGTGTGTCCTTGTTAGTGAGGTGTGTCTCTTACAGATAAAAAACAGTGAGGTCTTCCTTTTTTGCTCCAATAAGCCGATCTGTGCTTTCCAACTGGAGAATTAAAGCCCTTACATTTAGGCTAATTATTAAGAGATATTTGTTGATTCTAAGATTCTGTGATTTGAGGGTTTTTTTCCTGGTTGGGTCTTTTTTTTTTTTTTTTTTTACTGTTTCCTCTTTTATCCTGGTTGATTCAATCCCTATTTGTTGTTTACTTTTGCTCTTAATTATCTTGAGAAGTTGCTGGTTTATCGAATCCAGCTGACTCCTAATTCTTATGTGTTCATTTCTCTCATGAAATATATTCTTTCCTGGGTTCTTAGGCTTTTGACTCTCATACTTCCTAATCTCTGTGAAGATTTCCACTTAGTATCTTCTGGAATGCTGGCTCAGTAGTCATAAATTCCTTTAGTTTATACTAAGCCTGGTAGGCCTATATTTTTCTTTGAGTCTAAAGGTAACTTAGCTGGATATAATATTCTTGATTGGCAGTTGTTTACTTACAGGGTTTGAAATATATTATTTCATATTTTCCAAGCATTTGGAGTTTCTGCCTATAGGTCTGATATAACACTGATGATTTTTATTGTAACTTAGCATTTTTCTCATTCAGCTTTTAATATTCTTTCTTTGTTCTCTAGACTTCATGTATAATGTGATATAAAGAGGGTTTTTAATTTTTTCCCTAGGCCAGTCTATTTGGAGCCATGTATGCCTCCTATTCTTGAAGGTCCATGATTTCAGAAGTTTTCCCCTGTAATTTCATCAAATAACTTTTATGCCAGGTCCTACTCTTAAAAAATAGCATATGATCAAAGACCATCAAACACTGAAGGAAAGCCTTTTGTAAAAGAAGAAAATAATAAGAATAACAAAGTGAGAAAAAAACAAAATTTCCAAGGAGTGGAAAACAAATAAAATGTTTTTAAAACCCATATAATGTACTGAGTTTTAAAAGGGAAAAAATGAAATCCTAGAAAGCATCAATGAGAACTAATTTTTAAGAAAAAAAAATAAATGGAAATAAAATAGATCAAATAAAATACATGTTAAACTAGAAACATAGGGACATTCAAAAATTAGTCCAGAGATTCCAACATCTAAGTAATTAAGATCACAAAAAGAAACATGGAAAATGTGATAAGGAAATTACTTTTTTAATTTACGAAAAATTTTCAGCATGAAAACATAGATTTTCAGAAAGTAAATGGCTACTAGTTATTAAGAAAAATGGATAAAACTGACAATCAAGACAAGCAATGTGAACCCAGAATCCTGCAAAAAATAATAAAAGTCCTGTAACTTTCTAGAAAGAAAAAGCATCTTTTTTACAGAGTCAAACATCACAATACCATCAGATCTCTCCCTGACATCATTAAAAATTATAAAAATAATTTTCTTTCATAAATATAATATTATGTTCAATCTAGAGTTCTATGCTGAGCCAGGCTTTTAGAGGCTATTATAAGAGTAACATAATTACATTTTGGGGCAGGAAAAAAAACTTACTTTTGCCTCATATGGACATTTCAGGAAGAAAATCTCATTGGCATATAAGACTCCTCCAAAAATCTAGAAACAAGAAGTACAATTAAAGGGGGGCAAGCTAAATTAATAAGTCAAACAGTTAAAAAATAAGCCAATTATTTCTATCAGGGAAAATAAAGTTAAGCACAGAAAACGAAACATATTTAAACCGAATCATAATATTTAAACTTGATTATGAAATATTTTTATGATCATCCTAATAAGAACATTAATTTAATCAAAATTTCAATGCAACTCCATTGGAAAGGTATTGGAAAGGCATATAGAATTTTTTTAATAGTGGAGCATTATTTTCACCTTATCCCTTCTGTGGATTTTTGAGAAAACAATTAGATGAAGAAAGCTTGAAGATTGGGAGGAAAAACTCAAGCACAAATTTATGTGCACATATAGTAGTTGTAAATGTCACTATTTAATATTTGGAAAGGAAAACTATAAAGGTGAATAACCATTATTAATCAATGAAGTATGATGCTGTCCTATATTTTGTCCTTGATTTATGGAGCTCAAGGTGTTAGTATTATGGAATTTAGGATAAAATCTTCTCTATGAAAACAAGTTGACTTGCAAGGTAAGAAAATTTTCATTACTAATCAGACACTATAATTCACTTTCTTTGTAGAAAATTAATTTTGAGTAACTTTATATTTATGAATAATATCTATTTAGGAATAAATCCATCCATAGTCTAGATTTTTTAACTCAGGATGGAAGGTTTTTAGATTACTCAATAGCTCTTGTTGCATGGGAATTATAGAGCCTGTTTTCAAGTAGAAAGTCTGATTTGATCCGGTGGAAATGAAATGGAATGTGTGACCATGTGATACAGCCTAGGATGAGCATTTAAACACAAACCAACTACTTTCAATACATCTGGTTCAGTAAGTGTGTCACATCTGTTAGATCCAACTGTGAACTCGGTGGTTCAAAAGGTTACTCCAAATAAAGAAGTTTTTTAAAGTAATTCTTCCTAGGCAACGACAATGTTAACAACTTTCTCAATAGAAGGGAAAATAAAGAATAGAAAAAATCAGAAAGGCAGAAGGATGGAATATAAATATAATAGCAAAACAGCCAAAAACACTGCTGTAGAAGATTAGCCAAACTTTGCCTTGTGAAACTCTATCTCTGAAAAAGTAAACTCATACCAGCAGGTTGGTCCAGGAAACTCTTAGAGCATACTTTAAACAGGCTAGTACACTCTTTGGAAATATGAAAAACTTCAATGACACATTCAAAACAGAATTTCTCTAAGAGATTTTGGAGTTTCTGATTTAGATTCTTGGCATGGAATGAATAATTTCTTCCTAAGATTGGTTCTTATTGTGATTTTGGATTAAATTCTGGCTAACATCGAAGTAATACTTTGCCAGAGGAAAGAATATGAATTGAAGAAAGTAAAGAGCACAAAATAACAGAGGTAAGGAGTAGAGGAAAGGAGGGAAGAAATGGAGAAAGGAAGGGAAGGGAAGAAAGGAAGGAAGGAAGGAAGGAAGAATAGGGAGAGGAAGATCAAGAGGAAGGAAGATGAAGACCAAGAGTGGCTATTGGCATTGGTGATGATGACAGTCTAAGAAATGCCTAATAACCAGGAGTATCTGACATTCCAGGTCTTTCCCATCACCCATTTGTGTGTCACTTACAAAGTAATCCTAAAACAATTATATAATAAACATATTGCCAGATATCAGGGGCTACTTTCCAGAAAAGATTAGCATGATTTTCTGCTCTCCATCATTATTTATAACTCAGAGAAAAAGGCCAAAACGAACTCTACATGAGTCAAAACTCTCAACATCCGGTCAGGTTTATTGCCAAATGAGTACTGGTTTTAGATAGTAAAACCTGATGTTGTATAATTAATTGGTTCTACCAAACAACATTGGTAGACAGACAAGGATGCTTCATCCTTGTAGCAATGGCAGGTATCTGAAGCAGATGGGAATGGTGTTACTTTTTGTAGCAGTCATGGCTGCAGAGATCTCATGAGAAGATAAGCTTCTCTAGCGGACACCACTTACAACAGCTGAATGATTGACAAGGAGGTTTAACCAATTCCAAGGAATGTAGCCTTATTTGGCCTGCCCAGTGGGATGGGATGCATGCTGTGGATTGTTCACCATTGCATATTGCTCCCTCTCTAAAAACAATAAACATTTCTGTAACTGTATTCCTCACAATTATTTTATTTCAGGAATTTTCACTTTGTGAAGAGTGGTGAGGTAGCCTTGTGTCAAAGAGGTTTGTAGAGTCACAATCTCATGTGATGGCTGAGAAAAATGGAAATTATTTAGGAATCCTGAGCTGGGGAAAAGAAGGAAGTGTTAGTAGGTAAATTTTAGTTGGTTGGTTTTTTTCTTAATAAAAATTTGGATGTTGTGTAATTTGCCTAGCTAGAAAACTAATTTTTCTGTCTTTCTTTGTGGACCTTCCAGCCCATGTATTAAAGTTTTGATCAATAAGAATGTAAGCTAAAATTTGATAGCTAATTTCCATGAAAGCTACTTCTGAGATGTTGGCTTCCAGTTCTTGGTTATGGTTTTTCTACATGGTAGCATTTGTGGTTTTATGAATAGAGTTGAGAAAGCCAGTTTACACACCGAAGGAATTCTGTCACAGATGCATGAGAAGAAAAGACACATATAAATATGAGAGAAATAGAGCATAGGCCAACATCAATCCTGTGAAGACATTGTTATAGAGACTGTATTGTCTAAATATGATTTCTTGATTTAAGAAAAATAAAAGTCAATTGTTTGGACAAGCCAGTATCTTGGTGCAAGGAATTCTGAATAAACAAAAAAATGTATAGATTATAGTATGCCCTACTCATAACAGAGGAAATATACTGTAATTCCTCTGTAACTATGTACCTGTTGTACTTACAATACATTGTCTAGCCTGTGTTATCAGAGCCAAAGCTTCACTGCAGAATATATTTATTGTTTATATGGCTCATGCTTCCTCTCTTCTTTGGGAAAAGATATCCCCTGGTTTGAAACTACTTCCTGCATCATACATTCCACTCCAATGTCTTTAGAATAGGACCTATCATTTTCTTAAATAATGTTTCTATTTTCATGATGATTAGTGGAGTCATGAGCCATCAAAGCAGATTATTATGTTAAGAACTCCAACCTCTATCCTCAAAAACTGACTTGGAATGAAGAAAATAAAAAGATAATGAACCATATTACTTCCTGGGAATTTTCAAATTTTATCCTCTTGTAAAGAGGTATATTCAACCAAAATCACTGAAAAAAGAAAGACAAAGCTATGAGGGCTCTTGCTGCAAATGAGTCTGTGGACTAATTTTTCTGATATCTTACTATGGGTTGTTAAATTCTGTTAGATACATGTCATCAGCATTCATTTATTTGAATTTTCATAATAGAATATTATCACGTCTTCTCATTGACGCATATAAATTATAAGCATAATTTAAAAATTGAAATCATAGGCGATTAGTTAAAAAACTTACATACATTAGAGATCCAAGCTAAAGCTGTGATAAATCATATTTTATATATTATAATAGCTGTAATAAATGAAAATTAATTCTTCCCTCTTTCATTAGGCATTCCTTTTAAAAACTCAGAATTTTAGACAAAAAATGAACTTGTCCTAAATAATTTGTGCCAACAACATTTTTGTTTTAAATGAGAGTTAAAAATACTATTTTTAGAAGGCTGTGGCTCATGCCCGTAATCCTAGCTACTTACAAGACTAAGACTTGGAGGAGTATGGTTCAATCCCGCTGGAGCAGAAAAGTAGAGACTCTACTGGTATAGACTCCATTTCTACCAGTAAGAAGCTTATAATGGAAGTATGGCTCAAGGGGAAACACTAGCTGTGAGCAAGACAGTCCAGTGACAAAAAAGGCCCCTGAGTTCAAGTTCTGGGACTTGAAATAAATAAACAAACAAACAAATAAATAAAAAATAAAGAGTACTTAAAAGATTTTACTGGGCTGGGAAGGTGGGTCAGTGGTAGAGCGATTGCCTTGCATGCTCGAGGCCCTGGGTTCGATTCCTCAGCACCACATAAGAAAAAAGAAAAAAGCCAGAAATGGCACTGTGGCTCAAGTGGTAGAGCGCTAGCCTTGAGCTGAAGAGCTGAGGGACAGCGCCCAGGCCCAGGGTTCATGCCCCACGACCGGACCAAAAAAAAAAAAAAGATTTTACTTCACATTATCTTATAATTGGTGTTTCTTTTTTAATGAATACAAAGAAAGCAATTTATTTTATACTCCTTTCAAATGAAATATCAAACTTGTCAACACAGCGTGCATTCACTCATGAAAGAAAACACATCAAAATTCTCCCCGATTTTGTCAAAGGCAATAAAATCAGGAAGTATTTTAATAAGGATTTTTAAAAGCAACTTTATAGTTACTGTTAATGTGTTGTACAGAGGGGCTACCAATTCATAAGTGAAGTAATGAGCACATTTCTTTTTTGGACAATGTCACCTTTTCCTTTCATTTCCCCCAGTTTACCACTCACAAGTTACATAGGTCATTTTCCCTATGGTATACACTGAATAGCATGATTGCTATTTGTTCACCATTTCTCCCTCCCTTTCTGGGCCTCCCTCAACCTCCTCCAGAAGAAAAAAAAAAGCAAAATAAACAGCATCACTAATAGCAACAACAACAGCAACAGTAACAAAAACAAAAACAAAACCCTTGCAATTCCTTGAGTTCCTCCATTTCCTGGAGTTCTTTTCAATAGATAATATTTTAAATATTCAGAGAAGCTACACTTTTGTGTCCCCCCCAAGGGTATCCTCTTTTAATCTGACTTTGTGTGAATGTCTGGGGTCTTATACAGGTTGTCACGTCCAGTTATATTTTAGCTTTGACTTCCACATATGAGTGCCATTTTTCTCTCTGAGCTTGGCAGGATTTGTTCTAGGTCCAGCCATCTCTCTACAAAGTTATCAGTGTTTCTTGAACATCAGCAGAACAATAGTAAAACATTTTTCAAGGAAAACATCTTCATACACATAGTGTTGTCAGAAGGAATTAGTTGATGTGCAACGTTACCAAAGCTATTATGCTTTTATATATTACTGTGTAGTAAATAATATTCTCTTTAATCAGTTTAAGTATCTGTCAAGAATGGAACCATTATAGTGTCTACTAAAATGCCTTTTGTTTAATCATGAGTATTCTACACCTCTTGCATGTTTGATTCAATTCTCTTACCACAGCTCTCCCTCTGCACAATAAAGTTTTTATTTATATTGTAGATGCAGCCATTTCTATTTTACTTAACACAAAGCTCCATTTATAAGTAAAGCATCAGTGGTCAAGTATTATATGACAAAATGGTGACATTCTTGTGAGGTTAAAAACTTATTAAGAAATTACCTTATTCTGTAAAGTGTAAACAATTCAGAATTATATCTGAAAATGTTGTTTCTTTTTAACTTTAGATAAAGTTCACAAAGATGTACAGGATATCTATAGTGAGAAATGTTTTTTGTTATAGAATAAACCTAAGTTAGTTACATGAATCATTTTAGGGGGATGATTGGTCTGAACCTACTATAAACAGAGAGGAAAAGTGAGCACACCAAAATAGTACACATCATGACTGCCCAAATATTAGTTCCTATAAGTAATGTGGCAAATGTTGTTTTTAGATGATTAGCAATAGAAAAGCAAACAAACTCCTTTTTTGTTATATCTGAACTATAATCATTGAAGCTAGAAAGAGTTGATTCTGTTAATGAACAGAAAATTGGAAGGAACACAAAATGAAAATGGTTTCAGATACTTGGCCAAACAAAAAAACAAACAAAACAATAACAAGTTAGAAGCAAATAAAGTAAGCTTTATGATAGTTTCAAATTTCTGGCTGGATAAACCTCCCTTGCTGTAGTACTTGAAGTAGTATGACAAACACAGATACAGTAGTCACTGGTATGAGAGAGAAAAGGAAGAAACGTGGAAGACTTGGATGACTTGATTCTAGGATTTACTGTAACATTGTCCCAGGTAGCTATATGATATTGGTGTAGGCATAGATCAACTGGTTGCTGGAACAAAAGGTACAATTTAGAACTGGGCCAAAACACTTATATTTAATATCTTTTTACGTTAAAAAAACTTCATTTTTGCAGAAGATTTTCACTGGTTATAGAATTTTAGCACCTTAGTGAGATTGCTCTATTTTCTTCCAAAATCTGTGTGTTTTGGTCAGGAGTTTAATGGTACTGTATTCAGGAGCTTCTTGCATTATTAAATATGCCTTTCATTAAATTTGGAAGTTTTCAGAGGGTTTTTGTTTTTTGTTTTTGATTTTTTTGGTCAGTCTTGGGCTTGAACTCTGGGCCTGGGCTCTGTCTCTCAGCTCTTCAGCTCAAAGCAAGCACTCTACCTCAAGCCACAGCACCACTTCTGGCTTTTCTAGTGGTTTATTGGAGATTAGAGTCTCACGGACTTTTCTGCTCAGGCTGGCTTTGAACTGTGATCCTCAGATCTCAGCCTCCTGAGTAGCTAGGATTACAGGCGTGAGCCACCACCGGCACCCGGCTTTCAGAGGTTTTTGTCAATTAAAAATTCTTTTTCTCTGTTGTCTCTCTCTTCTTTTGCTGAGACTTCAAGTACTCACATAATTTACCTTCTTTTGGAGTTTTCCCTCAAGCTTTTGAGAACTAGTTTACTCATTTTGCACTTCTTTAGTCTTAAGATTGTTTGATTTTTAATGGAACCAACTTCATTATCACTTTCCTTTTGCTACTGTAACTATCCAGAGAACTATTTTTGTAAATTATATCTTAATTAAAAATTTATATTGGGTTACTTTTTATAGTTAATATATCTTTGCTGAGTTATATGACTTTCACTTATAATGACCCATTTCCATCACCTCACTAAACATTAGATTCAAAGTGATTGTTTAAAGTCTTTGTGATTTTAGCATTACAGTTGAGGCTAGAACCTGCTGATTTTCTTTTTCCATAACCTTGGTTCACTTTTTCCTGGCTCATTTTAGGTGAAGTGAATTTTGCGAATATCATGAGCATTGTGCATACTGTTGATTTCTAGATGATGCATTGATGCATCTATGTTTGTTAGACAATAGATTTGATGAGATTCAAATCTGAAGAGAAACACTGATTCACCTCAGTTTTTAAGCCTTACTTGTAAGTTCCAACAGATGTGATTCAGAAAGCCTCACAGGCTTACAATGAATTTTTGTGTGCAGTTTGCTGTCTTAGGTGTCTTTCCTGCATACAAGGATCAAGATTCCATTTAGTGTCAGTGTTGAGGAAAGGAAAAAAGAAGGAATAAAACTAGCTCTGCTGGATGTTTGAAGGATCTCCACAAATCACATGCATTAGTTCTATCTCCCAACCTTCAGAGACTATTTCTCATTTTCCATTATTTAGATTATGGTTACTTATAAGGAAATCAGTGGCTTAGATACTCATTTCTCTATGATTTTTGGCCATCTTTTAATTTCTAATGGAAAAAAGCTGAGGCAAACTACTATCTTTGTATATGCTTGGGACACATTAATGTTGGGACCTGCTGAAAGTTCCTACATCTTACATTTAGGAAGGAAATAGCAAAAATGCCCAGTTGCTTTTTCCCTAGTGCCTTAATTTAAATACAAAGACTGATATTGAGCTTTACCACCAGAGAAGGGAACACTGAATGCATTAACTCCAAAATTGATCAAAGACCACACTTCCATGTCTCTGCCCTACTCTGGGTCTTGCTTGTTTTTCAAATTTACTGGACTCTTTCTATTTCCTCTCTCAAATCTGAACTGTAGTATTTCTTGATAGTGCCAACGACTCCCTAGCCCCAAAGGACCCATTTCTCACAGGCCTTATTCTGCTATCACAGGCTTTATTACAGAAAAAAGAAGTTCTTTCTTCAACACTATGAGTGGAGATGATCCTTAACTTCTCACACTTTCCCTCCTTTCTTTAACATCATAATCTCAAGAGATACATTTGCACAATGATCTTAGATTAAAATTAAACATACTTTAATTTTGTATCCTGGGGTTTTAATTATCTATCAATTCTATTCCTTTCTTTCTTTCTTGAAAACTTTCTGAAGACATATAAGAAATTTCATTAATATTGTCAGACTTTTTGCTCCCATTTGCTTGGAAATCGTTGGAGTTTTTTGTTTGTTTGTTTGTTTTTCATTGAAAGGACCCTATTAGAAAGCAGATGAGGAGACCCGAGGAAGATGGCGGAGATGTAGCTGGGCTCTCTGTGAGCTCTCTCCAAGAAACCAGTTTTCACAGTTCAGGGAAGGGAATAATTCACCATGGGAAAATCACACCAAGTGAGCTGTAATAGTCCAGAGGTTCTGCCTAGCAAGGAAAAATTCAGGCAATTTGCCCCAGAAGACAGATTTGAGCACAAGCAGTTGCCATGGCCGCCGGGGGCTGCTCTGGGACCAGACAAAGCTGGAACAAACCATGCCAGAGACCCAGGGCTGCATCTCTTCAACCACCTACAGCGTGGACTGGACGATCAGGAGCGGAACTCCACATCCTGCTGACCATGGGCACTGATCGGGATGCTCTGAAAAGCCATGGGAAACGGTGAGTATCCCCACTTCTTCCCACAGAACAGCTCAGGGAAGTCAGCGCCCTTCCCCCCGCCCCCCGCACTTTCTCTGCCACCGGAGAATGGCACCATTTTTGATACTGGCATAGACTCTGCCATAACAGCTAGCAGATAACTCAGGACACAAAAGCAGCAGGTGGCACCATTTTTCTCCTGTGAGAGCCGGCTCCACCCAGTGGAAGGCTGCCCCGCCCAGAAAGAGGGAACTCCTCACCAAGCCAGGGTGTGCAACAACCTGGTGAGACCAGAGAGGCAGACCTGACCCCTGCAGGCAACAGAGGAATTCCATCCATACCTCAGACAAATGGCACCTTAGCCTGCTGCAGGAATCTCACAAAAATTCATTAACATAATAAATAAAAACTGGACAGGCTATAAAAGGCCAAAGAGGATCCAGGTTAGTCGCCCAAAGGGGGCTCCCCACTTTGGGAAAGACCACTGACTCCAGACAGGCCCAAACCCAACCATGCCCAAGCTCAATCCCAACAGCAATAAACTAGTCTCCAGCCACCTCCTCCCGGCAGCACAAAGGGAAAAAAAAGCAGATCTTGCTTTTTAGTCTGGGAAAAAGGTCACCTCAAGCCTATAAAACAGAACTATTTTTGTGCACCAAAACAATCTGTTTTGAGAAACCAATCAAGCAACAGGGAAAACCAACAACTACAAGCAAATCAAAGATGCCATCAAAGGACGGGAAAGCAGACTTAGGGGAGACATAGGAACCCCCACATGCATAGAAGATACTTTTTTCCCTTTCCTTTTTCCCCAATTATAATTTTTTTAATTTTTCTTTATTTTTTAATTTAAGCTCCTCTTTATTTTTTGCAACTAGTTTAATTCTCTTTTATCTTTTTTCTGCCACTTTTTAAAATGTGTTTTTGTTTTTAGTTGTTTTTTTTTTTCCTTCCTCACTGCTGTTCTGTTCCAAACTGGATATAAAGCCTACAGTAACTTCTAGGCTTCTTCCATAACTATGTATAGACTTAATTCAGAGTATAAATTGATTACCCAATTCCCTACTGTACAATATTAATATTCTTAATTTTAGTATTATTACCTCATAGATAAATAGTTGTTCTAATTTTTTATTTTTTGTGTATTTTTCTTTCCTTTTTTGTTTTAATTTTTTTCATTCTTTCTTATTTAGAAATTAGGTCATAACTTTCCTCCCTCTGTTTCTTTCCTTTGCTACATCCTAATCTGATTTTTTTCCTCCTGTATTTCATTGTATATCTTATGCTTTCCTCTACTTCACCCATTTATAATTATTTCTAATCCTTCATTCCCTTTTTGCTTTCTTTACTCCACAAGTGTGAAACATTGACTTAGTCTTTATCTGTAGTTGGTGCGATTAAGCCAAAGTGGCTCAGGGTTTTATCCCTTCAGCCCAAACCATTCTAAACCTCATAACATAGCTATTCACTGATTACAACTGTTGATAGTCCCCACTTCAGAAACATAATACTCCTCCCCGTGACAAAGATAAGCAGAGATAAATAAGAATACCTATCTATTATTGGGAGCCTCTAAAATCAGTGAAAAGATACTGTCCACGTGTGGATTTTGTCTTAAAACTGTGCCCAGTGGTGGTATTGGGCCTAGTTATATATCCAATAGGGGAGAGATAGAGTGTTTGTGTACCTCCAAAGTCTGCACAATCACAGGGTTCTGAGTCGGTGCTTATCTTAAAATTGTGTTCTAGTGAGGGACTGGATATACTTTCATTTCCAAACAAAGAGAGATATAGATAAAACCCCTATCTTTGAGTGAGAACCTCCAAAGTCTATGCATCTGAAGGGTTTTGGATTCAGGCTTGCCATAAAATTGTGTTCTGGTAAGAAAGGGGAAATATTTTCAATTCCAAAAAGGAGAAATAGTGTGAAGACACCTGATGTGAACCTCCAATTCTTGTGTAACTACAGGGCTCTGGTGGGGACTTGTTTTAGAATTGTGATTTAGTGTGCAATTGATATTCTCTCACTCCCCCAAAAGGTGAGATACTGTGAAAACTACCATTGTTGATTATAAAACCCCAAAGTCTATGCTACCACACTGCTCTAGGTAAGTGCTAGATAGATGTGTTTTCTGGTGTGTAATAGGATATAATCTCACTCCCAAAAAAATGCTCTTCGTTGATTGTAAACTCCCAAAGTCTGTGCAACTACAGGGTGCTGGGTAGGTGCTTGTCTTAGAATTGTGTTCTGGTATGTAATTGGATATACACTCACTCTCCAAAAAAGTGAGATAAAGTGAAAACACCCATCATTAATTATAAACCTCCAAAATCTATGCAGCTACAGTGCTCTGGGTTGCTACTTATGTTCTAATGATGAATTGGATTTGCGTTCATTCCCACATGGGCAGAACAAGCCACAGAAACACAAGAAAAATGGCAAGTCAAGGAATTTCAACTTCCACCAAGGATAAACAGGCAACAGAGCAGTTAATAAAAAATCCAGAGAATACCTCTCAAAATGCTTTACAAACATTACTGATAAACATGCTTAATGAAAAAATTGAAAGCATACATGAGGCTATGCATGAGCTTGATAAGGCAAACAAAAGATTAATGGAGGAATTCATGGAATCCACAGTGAGAAAGCTGAATGAATTCCAACAAAAGGAAAAGGAGTCCAGTGAAAGTATAGCCACTCAACTAAGGGATTTGAGAGTGAACATGGAAAACCAAATCAAGTAGGCAAAGAAATCCATTCAAGATGTAAAATAAAGCTTCAAAAAGAAATTGAAGCCATTAAAACTGAGCAAGTAGAAGGAAGGGAAATAAAAAAGTAGAAAGTCTGGACAGTAGGGTAAACCATGCAGAAGACTGTATCTCTGGGATAGAAGACAGACTAGACATTATAGAAAAAGAACATACAAGTACTCAAAACAAATCCAAAAAAATATGATAAATCTATTCAGCATATAGAAGACACCATCAAAAGGCCTAATTTAAGGCTAATGGGTGTAGAAGAGGACCTAGAAACAGAAGCCAAAGGTCTAGGAAACTTATTTAACAGAATCCTAGCAGAAAACTTCTCAAACATGCTAAAAGACAGGCCCATTCAGATACAAGAAGCCTTTAGAACCACAAATAGACCAGACCAGAAGAGGACATCCCACCGCCACACAGGATCAATAGAAACCAAAGAAAGGATCCTTAAAGCTGTCAGTGATAAAAGATCAATCACCAAAAAGAAAAACTGATCAGGATAACTACAGCATTCTCAGCAGAGACCATGAAATCCAGAAGAGCCAGGAATGAAGTATGCCACACCCTAAAGACAATTATCAACCAAGAATGCTATACCCAGCTAAACTCTCCTTCATAACTGAGGGAAAAAATAAAAACCTTCTACAACAAAGAAAAACTGAAACAATATGTCTCCACCAAACCAGCACTACAAAAGATACTTAAAGATGTCCTACAACTAGAGAACCAACTAGAGCACTATGGAGGCAGATAAACAGTCCCCAAATGATATATCAGATAAACATAAGAAGAACCTAGGTGACATAGCCCCTAAGAAGGTAGATAACATAACAGAACTACCATATAACTCTCAAATCTAACTCTCAATATTAATGGGCATAACTCTCCAATCAAATGACATAGAATGTCTAGTTGGATCTGAAAAACAGGATCTGAGCCAGGTGGCTCATGCCTGTAATCCTAGATATTCAGGAGGCGGAGATCTGAGGAACAAGGTTCAAAGCCAACCAAGGGTTATGAGACCCTTATCTCCAATACACCACCAGAAAACCAGAAGTGGTGTTGTGGCTCAAGTGGCAGACCATTAGTCTTGAGCTGAATAGCTGAGGAACAGTGTCCAGGCACAGAGTTCAAACCCCACAACCAACAAATAGACAAACAAGAAATTCACCTTACCTACAAAAACAAACATATTAAGGTGGGAAGGTGGGTCAGTGGTAGAGTGCATGCCTTGCATGCATGAGGCCCTGGATTTGATTCCTCAGCACCACACAAGCAGAAAAGGCTAGAAGTGGAGCTATGGCTCAAGTGGTAGAACGCTAGCCTTGAGCTGAAGATCTGAGGGACAGCAGCCAGGCCCAGAGCTCAGGTCCCATGACCAACAAAAAAAGCCAAAAAAAAAAAAAACCCAAAACCAAAACTAAAAAAAAAAAAATATTCTGAACACGAAAGAATGGAATTCAATCTACCAAGCAAACGGCCCCCACAAACAGGCTGGAGTAGCAATCCTAATATCAGATAAAATAGACTTCAAATTGAAATTAGTGAGAAGAGATAAAGAAGGACACTACATACTAATAAAAGGAACTCTCCTATAGGAGGATATAACAGTTCTAAGTATCTGTTCACCAAATACCGGAGTGCCCAAATTTATCCAAGAAACACATAGATCCTAAAATCACACATAGATCCAAAGACATTGATTGTTGGTAACTTTAACATACCACTTTCCCGGCTGGATAGATCAACATGGCAAAAACTCAACAGAGAAACAGTAGATCTAAATAACTGTATAGACCAACTAGACAACAGAATATAGAATATTTCACACATTAGCAACAGAATACACATTCTTCTCAGCACATGGAACATTCTCCAAAATAGACCACATTTTAGGTCACAAAGCAAATCTGTCCAAATGCAGAAATATTGAACTTAAGTGCTGCATTCTCTCAGAACACAAAGGAATAAAATTAAGGTTCCTGTAACACATGGAGGCTAAATAATACTGTTGAATCACTAGTGGGTCATGGAGGAGCTTAGAAAGGAAATTCAAATGGTCATATTTAACAAAAATGAACATACAAATTAAAAGCTCCCCTGGGACACAGCAAAGGCAGTGTTCAAAGGAAATTTCATAGCTCTGCATTCTTAAATCAACAAATTGGAGATATCTCAAAGTAACAATTTAATGATGTATCTGAAGCTCCTTGAAAAAGAGCACCAAACCAAATCCCAGTCCAGTAGATGGAAACAAATGATTAAAATTAAATCATAATTAAATGAATTAGAGTAAAAAAACATAGAAAGAATCAACAAAACAAAGAGTAGGTTCTTTTGAAAAAAAAATAACAAAATTGACAGACCTTTAGCAAATCTAACCAGAAAAAGAAGATAACACATCCAAATAAACTCAGAGATAAGAATGACATCACCACAGAAACAGAATATTATAAGATAATACTTCTCAAATCTTTGAGCTAATAAGTTTGAGAATCTGGATGAAATGGAAGAATTTCTAGCAAATATTGAGATACCCAAACGAAACCAAGATGAGTTAAACCAACTTAACAGACCCATATCAAGCATCAAAATAGAAACAACAATAAGAGATTTCCCATCCAAGAAAAGCCCAGGACCAGATGGGTTCACTGCTGAATTTTAAAAGGCCTTCAAAGCAGAGCTCACACCAATACTCCTCCAACTTTTCAATGAAATTGAAAATGAAAGTTCACTACCAAACTCCTTCTATGATGCCATCATAACCCTCATCAGAAACCAGATTGGGACCCATCAAAGAAAAGGAATAATAGACACATTTCTCTGATGAACATCGATGCAAAATGTCCTAACAAAATTCTGGCCAATCCATAAGAAGAGACCAATGGAATAGAATTGAAAATCCAGAAATGAACCCACAGACCTATAGCCATCTAATCTTCAATAAGGGAGCTAAAAAAATAGAATGGAAGAAAGACAGTCTCTTCAGTAAATGGTGCTGGCAAAATTGGTTAATCACTTGTAGAAATCTAAAGCTAGATCCTTATATATCCGAATGAATCAATGACCTCAGAGTCAAAGCAGACACTCTGAAAACATTACAAGATGGAATAGGAGAAACCCTAGGTCTCCTTGGCACAGGCCAAAATTTTCTTAAAAGAGACCCAGAAACACAACAAATCAAAGAAAGGTTGGACAAATGGGATTGCATGAAATTGCAGAGCTTCTCGACATAGCTAGCAAGATCAATAGAAAGCCCAGAAACACAACAAATCAAAGAAAGGTTGGACAAATGGAAGTGCATGAAATTGCTGATCTTCTGCATGGCAAAGAACATAATAAGATCAATAGAAAGCCCACGAATTGGGAGACGATCTTTACTAGCCATATAACGGACAAGGGTCTCATATCTAAAATATACTTGGAACTCAAAAAATTAAATCCCCCAACAACAAATCTTCAAAGAAACAACTGCCCAATAAATAAGTGGGCTAAAGACTTAAAGAGAAACTTCTCTGAAGAGGAAAGAAGGATGGCCAATAGACACATGAAGAAATGCTCAACCTCCCTAGCCATAAAAGAAATGCAAATCAAAACAACATTGAGATACCACCTCACCCCAGTTAGAATGGCTATAATCAAGAATTCTAATAACAACAAATGCTGGAGGGGATGTGGACAGAAGGGAACCTTACTGCATTGTTGGTGGGAGTGTAAACTTGTTCAACCACTTTGGAAATCAGTATGGAGGTTCCTCAAAAGACTCCACATAGAGCTCCCCTTTGACCCAACAATCCCACTTTTGGGCATTTACCCAAATGTTTACAAACAAGACCATACTAAAGCTACCAGCACGACTATGTTTATTGCATCCTTATTTACCATAGCTTAGATATGGAACCAACCCAGATGCCCCTCAGTAGGTGAATGGATCAAGAAAATGTGGTATATATACACAATGGAATTCTATGCCTCCATCAGAAAGAATAACATTGTCCCATTTGTTAGGAAATGGAAAGACTTGGAAAAAATTATATTTAGTGGAGTAAGCCAGGCCCAAAGAACCTGGGGACCCATGGTTTCCCTTATTGAAATTACTAGTATATGTCTGAGACAAGCAGAAACAGTCAGATAAGTTGATTTTAGGCAAAATGAACTCCAAGATAAGGACTCAAATGTTTTTTTCTTTCTTGTGATTCTAACATATTTATAAGATGATTTTTTTGTTACTTTATATGTCTCTCCCCCACGTTTTCACTGTATTTGATGTTGGTATAATTTGTGGAGGGGAAAGGAAAAAACAAATTATTAAAATAGGGATAGGTTGAAAAACGAACTTTACAACTTTGATGGGGGACGGGGGATGGGAAGGGGAAACAAAGGAGGAGACAACAATGCTTGATGAGAAATGTACTCATTACCTTGCCCATGTAATTGTAACCCCTCTGTACAGCATTTTCACAATAAAAAATAAATTTAAAAAAATTCTAGTCAATTGACTTCAACAAGGCATCAAAAAATCATACACCATACAACAGCATTCATTTCAGGGATGCAAAGCTGGTTCAATATACACAAATCAATTCATGTGTTACATCACATCAAGAGCAAGGATAAGAACCACATGATTATCTCAATAGATGCAGAAAAAGCATTTGACAAGATCTAGCACCCCTTTATGATGAAAGCTCTGGAGAACATTCCTCAATACAATAGAAGCCATGTATAACAAACCTACAGCCAGCATTATACTTAATGGCAAAAAACTAAAACCTCTAAACTCAGAAACAAGACAAGGAAATCCACTCTCTCTACTCCTCTTCAATTTAGTATTAGAATGCCTAGCTAGAGCAATAAGACAAGATGCAAACATAAAGGGATCCAAATAGAGAAAGATGAAGTAAAACTCTCCCTCTTTGCAGATGACATGATCTTGTATTTAAAGCACCCTATGTACTCCACTCCAAAGTTACTCGAGCTGATTCAAAACTTTGGCAAAGTACAAGGGTGCAAAATTAACCCTCAAAAATCAATGGTTTTCTTATATGCCAATAATGAGAAAAACGTGGCTGAAATCAAGAAAGCAACTCCTTTTGTAATAGCCCCACAAAAAATAAAATACCTAGCAATTAACTAAAGAAATGAAGGACCTATATGATAGAAACATTAAAAAACTGAAAAAAGGAAATTTAAGCAGAACTAAGGAAGTGGAAAACCTCCTACACTCCTGGATTGCGAGGATTAACATCATATAAATGACTATACTGCCAAAGGCTATCTACAAATTCAATGCAATACTCATCAATACTCCAACCTCATTCTTCAATGAAATAGAAGAAGCAATCCAAAAATTCATATGGAGCAATAAAAGACCCTGAATAGCATAAATAATCCTTAGCAGAAAGAACAGTGCTGGAGGAATAACAATACCAGACTTCCAACACTATTACAAAGCCATAGTAATCAAAACATCTTGGTACTATCACAAAAACAGACATGAAGACCAATGGAATAGAACCGAAGACTCAGAAATGAACCTGCAGACTGATAGCCACCTAATCTTTGATAAGGGAGCCAAAAAAAAAGACAGCCTCTTCGTAAATGGTGCTGGCAAAATTGGTTAAACACCTGTAGAAAACTAAAGCTAGATCCGTATTTATCACCCTGCACCAGAATCAATTCCAAATAGATCAAAGACCTCAAAATAAAAGCAGACACCCTGAAAACATTACAGGAAGGAATAGGAGAAACTCTAGAGCTCCTTGGCACAGGCCAAATTTTCATAATAAAGTCCCTGAAACACAACAAATCAAAGAAAGGTTGGACAAATGGAAGTGCATGAAATTGCTGATCTTCTGCATGGCAAAGAACATAATAAGATCAATAGAAAGCCCACGGATTGGGAGACGATCTTTACTAGCCATATAATGGACAAGGGCCTCATAGCTAAAATATACTTAGAACTCAAAAAATTAAATCCTCCAAAAACAAATCCTCAAAGAAACAACTGCCCTATTGATAAATGGGCAAAAGATTTAAACAGAGACTTCTCTGAAGAGTAAATAAGAATGGCCAATAGACACATGAAAAAAATGCTCAACTTCCCTAGCCATAAAAGAAATGCAAATCAAAACAACATTGAGATTCCGCCTCACCCCAGTTAGAATGGCTATATCAAGATATCGAGTAACAACAGATACTGGAGGGAATGTGTCCAAAAGGGAACCCTACTGCATTGTTGGTGGGAGTGTAAACTTGTTCAACCACTTTGGAAAGTAGTATGGAGGATCCCCAAAAGACTCCACATAGAGCTCCCCTATGACCCAACAATCCCACTTTTGGGCATTTACCCAAATGTTTACAAACAAGACCACACTAACGCTACCAGCACAACTATGTTTATTGCAGCATTATTTACCATAGCTAAGATATGGAATCAACCCAGATGCCCCTCAGTAGATGAATGGATCAAGAAAATGTGGTATATATGCACAATGGAATTCTATGCCTCCATCAGAAAAAATGACATTGCCCCATTTGTTAGGAAAGGGAAAGACTTGGAAAAAATTATATTAAGTGAAGTAAGCCAAGCCCAAAGAAACATAGGTCCCATGATTTCCCTTATTTGCAATATCTAGTATATGTATGAGTCAAGCAGAAAAGGTCAGATAAGGTGATGTTAGGAAAATGAACCCTAAGATATGTATTTTAAATGATTTTTTTTCTTTCATGCATTTGTTTCTAATACATTTATAAGATTATTTCTTTGTTGCTTTGTATGTCCCTCCCCCATGGTATAACCCCTGCTTTCACTGTATTTGATGTTGTTATAATTTGTGGAGGGGAAGGGGAAAAACAAGTCATTTAAATAAGGATACAGGTGAACCTGTTGCAGCAATGAGAAGTACAAGTTGTCATGTCGAAAATGACTTTACAACTTTGATGGGGGACAGGGGGAGGCTGGGAAGGGATGTGAAGGGTAAACAAAGGAGGAGGCTACAATGCTTGATAGGAAATGTACTCATTATCTTGCCCATGTAATTGTAACCCCTCTGTACAGTATGTTCACAATTTAAAAAAAAAAGATATCTAATAACAACAGATACTGGAGGGGATGTGTCCAAAGGGGAACCCTACTGCATTGTTGGTGGGAGTGTAAACTTGTTCAATCACTGTAGAAAGCAGGATGGAGGTTCCTCAAAAGACTCCACATAGAGCTCCTGTATGATGCAGCAATCCCACTTTGGGGCATTTACCCAAATGTCTAAAAACAAGGCCATACTAAAGCTTCCAGCACAACCATGTTTATTGCAGCATTATTGAACCAATGCAGTTGCCCCTCAGTAGATGAGTGGACCAAGAAAATGTGGTATATAGAAATACAATGGAGTTCTATGCTTCTGACAGAAAGAATGTCATTGCCCCATTTGTTAGGAAATGGAAAGATTTGGAAAAAATTATATTAAGTGAAGTAAGCCAGTCCCAAAGAAATTTAGGACCCATGGTTTCCTTTATTTGTAATAACTAGTATACATATAGGATAATCTTAGAAGAGGAGCTGAAAAGCTCAAACATTCACATAAGATTATAGTAAGTGAAATGAACCCTAAGATATGGACACAAGAGGTCTGTCTTTATTTTTATTGTTTTAAATGTACAATGTGATTTTACTTTTTTCGGTGGTGGTGTTTCTTTTGTATGTTCTGCCCCCTGTGGCATATCCCCTGATGTCACTGTACTTGATTTTGGTACCCTGTATCTTTTATATACCTTTGTCTAATCTGGGGAGGGTAAGGGGAATAACAAAATGCTGAAACAAAGACACAGGATGACCCATTGCAACAAGGATACCCACAGGACAGTTTATTAGAAATGAACTTTACAAGTTGGGGCTGTGTGGTGGAGAGGAGTATGGGAGGTCGGGGAGGGAAGAGTTAGTGGGACACCAACAGGAGAAGAGGTAAAAATGATCTACAAGTAATGTGCTCATTGCCTTACTCCTGTAACTGTAACCCCTCTGTACAGCATCTTTACAATAAAACAAAATTTTAAAAAAGAAAGCAGATAATTATTCTTTCTGAAATATTCTAGACTAGACACATATCCTAAAGTACAATTGATTTGATATCTCAAGATCACGTTCAGCTCTAAGGCATATTGTCCTTATCAAAGAGGACCTAATAGTTGTATTCAATTATGTATTTTCAAAAAACACTAAACACTTTGGCCACATATATGATGCTTAGAGGATGATACATCTTTCCCTAGTGTTCTAAAATTCACAAAATTAAAGAATTGCCAGTTCATAATAAAATGCTGATTCATTGCTCTACTACTCAAGATGTCTGCCGTTAACCTAGCAGAGGTTCCACACAGGAAAATCATTCTGTAAAAGATGAAGCCAACAGAAAAAATTAGCCCTGTGCTAAAAGAGAAGCCATTTTGGTTGACTTGATGGTATTAATGATATTTTTCTTCCTTTACATTACTGTGAAGCCCAAATGTTTTAATGGCATTTGTTCCCTTGCCTAGAGGGAAAAGACTACCATGATCTCAAAGCTTTGTAATGATTAGAGTCTATGTTATATAGTAATTAGATTCTCAAACTTTGCTGAGTTGGGGGGGATTTTGTTCTTTTGATCAGAAGCTATGAAGCAAGAGCCATTCTGGGCTCCTAGTCCTGTCTGCCAGCTACTGGCCTTCTTAACAGTTCATGCTGCCAAGTGGACAGAGACTGATTATTTTCGGCTTCCTAATTTCTGAGTTCTACACTGTAGGTTAGACCAACCCATAAAGTTGACTTTGTGTATACAGTGCTCTGAAATGGCATAATCAACACATTTTTCTTCCTGCACATGGCAGTGGAAAAGAAGAACCTGCTCTATTAATTGATCTGCTGAAACTTTGGTCCACGGGGAAATAAATCTTTCAACCTTTGAGTTATAAGGACTGTAGTTTTCCTAGGGCAGTGAGGATCTTTTAATGTGCTTTCCGGGGAAAAGCCAAACCTTCGTTTTCAGTAAACCCATATATTCAATAACACTAGAAATCATTCTCACTCATCTTCTATTTTAATAATAATTACTTTTTCTAATATTAGTTTCTCTTACTGTGCACATTCAGGCTACTCATCATCAATAAAGAGCCCTATAGTACAACCAAAAAATTAAGTATCTAGAGCTAGATCTTAGCTTTGTTTTTATAATTAAACAACATCTTTTTTTTTTTTTGCTTTTACCAATGGATATAGGTGAATGTAATACGACCCAAAACAAAAAAGCATTGCATGAATGAACTGATATGTTTGTTTGCACCAAGGGATCACAAAGCTAACCCTCTGGTTCAAAGACATTAATTGACTTGGGACAGCTACATGTCTGAAATCCTTGCATGCTAAGGAATAAATTCAGCCTGTGTAAGCTGATCCTTAACTGAAACAAATTCATGAGCATGCTTAGCTAATATTACTAGTGTAGCCAGTCCAGTCAATTTTTAGACAGAGACAGAGTAGTTTAGATTTATAAGGAAAATGTGCTTTTCCTTACATGTCTTAGACATTTTACTACCAAGAATATCTTTTTTTATTTTTTTGTAAAGATGCTGTACAGAGGGGTTACAGTTATATGAGTAAGGTAATGAATACATTTCTTGTTGAGCATTATTACCCACTCCTTTGGTTTTTTTCTTCTACTATTCCTTCCTTCCCTTACCTTCCCCACTCAGAATACAACATACTGCTTGTGTTCAACATAATTAGCACAAATTCATATTATCTGAAGTACATGGTTTAATTCAGAGTAGATCTCTTTAATGTCTTGTTCTTGAATTCTAAATGTACCTGAATAATTGCCCTGATCTCCTTTAATTCTAAAAACTCTAGCTGTAAAACTTTCAATGCTGTAACACTTTCAGTGCACAGGAAAAAATAGAGATTGTTCAGGAAATTAAGACTCGGAATGATCTACTTCCCTAAGTTATATATTGCTAACCATCCATGGAAAAATAATTAAGGCATATGATGACTTATTGGAGCATTACAAACTATAATTAAATTTTTAAGTTTGAATAGTTTTTTCCTTATTGCCATATCTATATATCTATAGATATATATACCTCATATCACTAAGATTTCAACATATAACATTTTCCCTAGAAGGTAGTTAATTCTTAATTTTTTCTTCAATGGCAATTTCAAGGGTATATGTTAAATTATAACAACAGTGCTAATGATACAGGTTTTGGATGTTAATCAAAAAGACTTCAGATTTAAAGAGAATTTCTTCCACAAATATGGTGAAAATGGTACGGCAGAGAAGAGAAGCTCACCATGTGAGAGTCAGAAACCAAGAGAGAGGATGCCTACCCTAGCATGTCCTTTCCCCATTGTTATGTATTTGATTCCCACTCTGTGGAGTGCTGCCAGCCATGTAGGGCAGAGCATTTCTTCTCATCAGTCTTTTCAAGACACCTGCAGAGAGGGCTTTACTAATCTCCTAAATGTATCTCAATCCAATTAAACTGACACCCAAGATAATCACAAGTCCACCCCTCATCCCACTTGACATGCGACCACATCTTAAACCATAACGTGCTACCCCTGGACCCTCAAATGCTCAAATCCGTAATGTAAAATGCATTCAGCCCATCTCCAGAGTCATCATAATTTTAACAGTTCCAACACTGTTCAAAAGTCTGAAGTCTTCTCTGTGACTCAAGACAATCCATCCAGAGAAATCCTAAAAAATAAAGGGAAGTTAGTTGTATACTTTCAAGTTACATTGGCACAGGGTAAATATTCCTAATCCAAAATGGAGAAATAAGAGAATAGAAAGGAGGAATGGGAGCAATTTGAAAATCCAGCAGGCTAAACCTCTTAGCTCCCTGTGCAGCAAGTAATCTGATGTGAACTCCAAAAACCCTGTGCATCCCCATCCTTCTGGCCTTGCTGGATGCAGGAGGTGTGGTCTCTCTTTGGGGTGGCTCTGCTTGTTGCTGGCATCTTTCCTTGGCAGATGCTTCATATTTGGGCATTTACAAATTCCCATGGTCTCCACTGCATCTTCCTCTTCAATTTTATGACTCTGTGTAATGTTTTTTCGGGGAGTAAGCAGGGACACCAACACTGTGAGACATTGTCTGGATTCTCAGGTCTTCCTCTGAAATCTGGGCTGAAGTTTCCTCAACCTCCTGATCCTGTGGCTGATGAAAAGTCTGTCAACAGCTCTAGCAGTAGCCAGGACCCTTGATAAGTCACTATGTTTTTCCACAATCAAGTTTAATTTGTATTGTTGTACTCAACTAACCAGTGTATGACTCAGGTGGGATTTCATAAACATTAATATTCCTGGATTGAACAGCTAGGAAGAACAGAAATCAAGTCTATCTGACTCTAATTCCTCATTCTACATCATGGATGCTCATCACAGCATGATAACAACAGGCTGTACGTTTGCCCCTAATTATCACTAAATACACAGACAGAAATAGCCAATGCACCAGGCAGTGGAAAAGTTTTGTTCTTTATAGAAATACACTTGAAGGCTTGGTGCTAATGGCTCACGCCTACTATCCTGGCTACTCAGGAGGCTGACATCTGAAGATGGCAGTGGAAAGCTAGCCCAGGCAAGTCTATGAGACCCATGTTTCCATTAACCACAAAAAGTCTGAAAAGTACTCATTACCTTGCTCATGTAACTGTAAGCCCTCTGTACAGTATTTTTACAATAAAAAGCATATTTTTAAAAAAAGTCCGAAATGGAGCTGTGGCTCAAGTGGTAGAATTCTAGCCTTTAGCAAAAAGCTCAAGTACTGGGTCTAGGTGCAGAGTTCAAGCCCCAATACCAGTATCAAATAAAAAATAAGGAATTTATTCTCAACATGCTTGATTAATGAAGTCAGTTTGCTCTTTGCAGGTAACTATAAAAGATAGGTGAGGGACTAAATTTCATAGTTATTTTTGTATTGAAGAGAAAAAGGAAGAGTATCTTCTAGTGACTCTTTTTTTTTTTTTTTTGTCGGTCGTGAGACTTGAACTCTGGGCCTGGGCGCTGCCCCTCAGCTCTTCAGCTCAAGGCGAGCGCTCTACCACTTGAGCTACAGCACCACTTCTGGTTTTCTGGTGGTTTATTGGAGATAGGAGTCTCAC
>NW_012267325.1:4772150-4804758 GCF_000151885.1 Dipodomys ordii
CAAGTGGTAGAGTGCTAGCCTTGAGCTGAAGAGCTGAGGGACAGTGCCCAGGCCCAGAGTTCAGACCCCACAACCGGACCCCCCCCCAAAAAAACATAAACTTTATAAAACTGAATTACTGCATTTGGTTCACTTAAAAATTTGGTTTCAACGGAAGAAAATCTGATATTTTTAAAGCAGATTTTGTTTTGCTTTAATTCTAGGTGGAAATAACTATACTTTTTTACTTGTTTAATTTTTTCATGTAGTTCTATTAGTTTCTCTGTCAAATTCCTTGAAACTTTGTTATTAACATATAAACATTCAGAATTATCATGTCTTCTTGAGATATTGATGTATCCAAATTATATATTTTATGCATGTATGGAAACGTTAAAATGAAGAATTATTTTGCATAATCAACATAACTAAAGAATATTTTAAAAGAGAATTGATGTATTATCAATTAAACTTAGTTTATTACTGTTAACATTCTTTTTTCTGAAATCTTCAGTTTTATTAATTTAGCCCCTCCAACTTTATTTCGATGAATGGTAATAGGGTACACATTTATTTTTGTTTTTCAGTTTATAGTTTGTCATTATATGCAAATAGGTTTTATGTAAATTTTAATACTGAATTAAATCAGCTTAACACTTTCTTATTTTAATTGAGATATTTAGACCATTTCTCATTAATATTATTAATGGCATACCTCCATGTCTAGACATGGATTTTCTATGTATTCTATCTGTTTTATTGATCATGGTCTATTGTTTTCTCTCTTCTTTAATTCCATTTTTGTTGTTGTTATTGGTTGGGAAGCTTGAATTTAGGGCCTGAGCTCTGTTCCTGAGCTCTTTTATACTCAAGGCTAGCTCTTTACCACTTTGAGCCAAAATACCACTTTCGATTTTCTGATAGTTAATTGGAGATAAGAATCTCATGGACTTCCTTGCCTAGCTGGCTCTGAAATGTGATGCTCAGATCTCAGCCTCCTAAGTAACTAAGATTACAGGCATGAGTCATATATTTTTATGATTCTACCTTATCTCTTTTGATAAATTGAATATTACTTTGTTGGTCTTTCAGTGATAGTTTTAGAGTTTCTTTGCCTGATGAGCTGTTACCCTGGACTTCCACCTGCTGGTGTGAAACTTGGCAGATTGCAAGAATATTTAACTATTTTTATCTCTCTGCTGCTGTTGTTCTTTTACTGTTACATATGCTATAAGCATCACAATATATTTTTATTATTTTTCTATGAGCAGTTAATAGTCTTTATAAATATTTCAATATAGTAAAAAAATCCTATTACAGATTAGTTACGATGGTTGGTATTTTTTACTTCTTTGTTTAAGTCTGTATTTCTATCTAGTATATAATTTTCTTTTTTTTTTTTTTGTCGGACGTAGGGCTTGAACTCTGGGCTTGGGCGCTGTCCCTCAGCTCTTCAGCTCAAGGCAAGCGCACTACCGCTTGAGCCACAGTACCACTTCCGGTTTTCTAGTGGTTTATTGGAGATAAGAGGCTCACGGACTTTCCTGCCCCGGCTGGCTTTGAACCCTGATCCTCAGATCTCAGCCTCCTGAGTAGCTAGGATTACAGGCGTGAACCACCGGCGCCCTGCTGGTATATAATTTTCTGTCTTAAAGTATTCTTTAACTATAGTGTGTGGGTGATAAAAAGTCTTACATCTTTTCTCTACCTAAAAAATGGGGAAGGGAAAGAGGCTATATCTCTTACCTTTTCAAAGATGTTTTACAATTGAGAGAATTCTAGGCTGACAACTCTAAAAATATTGCTCCAAAATCACTTGCTATATTTCTAATAAATCTATTCTCATCTTTATCTTTGTTGTCCCGTAAATAATGTCTCTTTTCTGCTACTTTTAATATTATCTCTTAGTTTATGGTCTAGGTTTCTTCTTATTTTCTTGTGCTCGAGGTTTGTTCAATCCTTATAATCAAATATGGAAAATGTTTCTTTCTAAATGTGGAAATTGTTTCTTCAAGTATGTTTGCTCTATTCTTATTTTATTTTTTTGGGGGGGGTTCCGGTTGTGGGGCCTGAACTCTGGGCCTGGGTGCTGTCCCTCAGCTCTTCAGCTCAAGGCTAGCGCTCTACCACTTGAGCCACAGCGCCTCTTCCGGCTTTTTATTTTTTCTTTATGTGGTGCTGAGGAGTCAAACCCAGGGCCTCAGGCATGCAAGGCAAGCACTCTACCACTGAGCCACCTTCCCAGCCCCTGTTTGCTCTATTCTTTCTTCATTCTTTCCTTCTGGAAATCCAAGCGTATACATTTGACTTTATTGGTTGGCTATATGGCTATATTTCTGTTCATTGTCTCAGTCTTATTTTATTCCATGTTTTGTTGTGGCTGATACCTACTGCTACATGTTAACTTTCATGATTTTTTTAAATAAATAGTTCATAATAAATATTTTGAAATAAAGAGTTCATAACTCTTAGTTTTAGTGTGGTTTTATTCTCTGTCATTTAACTTTTGTCTGGAAGTTTGATTTGGATCATTTCTATATCTTAAATGTCTATCATGTCACCATATTTCCTCTAGCTTCTTGAAAATAGGTAATGCAGTGATAATAATTATTTTAACATCATTGTTCATGAGTTGTACATCTGGATTGTTTTGAAACACTTTTATTTATCTAACATTGCAAGTTTTTAAGAGAGATCTTCAGTTTCTTTGATTGGTATTTTTAACTGCATTTTATTTTTACTATATTAGTGTTTGTTTTTCTTAATTATTTATTTGCTGATTTAATTATTATTTTACACCTATATGCAGGAATAATTAAAGAGTTAATATTATATATGTACATACTTGTATTTATCGGTATAGCTGGGTGAGATCAGAGCAGTGTTTAGTCTTGCTCATTGTTTCTCAGTTACTGAAAACTGAGCTCCCTGATATGTTTGACAATTTGATTGTCACTACCTGGTGCTGGTGTGATAGGGGAGTACTTTGATTATCTAGAGGACAGAGATAGTGTGATGTTGCTAAACATTTATTATGCATAGAGCAGTTTCTCCTAACTGTTCTTAAAAAATTAATTAATATATTCTTCACAACGAGTTTTTATGTATTTTATAAAGAACTAGAAAAGAGGCTCCAGATTGAAAATGTAGTATACATCTGAGGAGATAGAAATACTAATTATATCATCATCATCATCATCATCATCATCATCATTATCATCATCATCATTATCATTATGCTCTTTCTATAAAATACTAAAGCACAATCATGAAAATAGTATTAATATTATTAATGTAGTATACATCAATTCTCTCTTAGTGTATTACTATTAGTATACTATTGTTACCATTTAGAGAGCAAACAAGAACAGTAGGTGAAATAATTCTTCTCTTTCTACATATAACTAATTTCTATTAGATATTGAGGATCTGAATAAAGTTTTCTGTTCCAGGTGCTGGGCATTGGGTGGTGAACAAAATAAGCAACATGCCTTTCCTAAGGGAAATTTACACATTGAAGAAAATAGCAGGCATTGAGCAGGCTTTCTTGAAGATGCTAAGCTTTGCTGAAGTGCTGTGCAGTGTGAGAAGAATGCAGAGAACTGGAAGACCTCCTTTCATAGCAGGACTGATTACAAGACTCTAGGTTCATACACTGCGAGTGTTTTTACACTATTTAATGAAACACCAGTTAAAATAATATTTGGAGATAAAATACTCGATTTAAAGCATTGTGATTCAGGACTTTTGTGATGGTCAAGGATAGATGTCCAGTAGATTCCAGATAACAAAGGTTTGGAGTTCAGATAACAGGTCTTGACTTAAAGTCCCAGTTTACATGGAATGTCTGAAAACTGCAGAATATTTAAAGCTGTCCCTCAAAGCACATACAGTAATAACAAAGTCTCAAACATAAAGCAAGGCAAAACACAACGAAAAATGCATAAGATCCAGAATAAATCTATGATTTCATAATGGCAATCATATTCCTTTCCACATTACCATCAGCTATTGCATCATATTATACTGTAAAATCAAACAAGAATCCAAACTAAATAAATCTAGTTAATTAACCTTCAAATAGCAAGCAATGTTATTATGTCAGATAAAAGAAAACCTGAGCTTCTGGTGGTTTATACTTGGAATCTTAGCTACTCAGAAAGCTGAGATCTGAGGATCATGGTTCAAAACGAGCCCAAGCAGGAAAATTTGTGAGACTCTCATCTCTAATTAACCACCAAAAACATGAAAATGGAGCTGCAACTCAGTGGTAGAGCTCTAATCTTGAGCACAAATGCTCAGGGGCAGCATCCTAGCTCTGAGTTCAAGCCCCAGGACTGACACCAAAAAGCAAAAATAAAAAGACTGTTACAAATGGAATGGCTTTCCTGATTTCATTCTTGCTCTTCTTATTGTTGGCATGCAGAAAAGCTACTGATTTTTGTGGATTCATTTTATACCATGCTATTTTGCCAAAGTTTTGGATCAACTCAAGTAACTTGGAAGAGAAATCTATATGGTTCTTTAAATACAAGATCATGTCATCTGCAAAGAAGGAGAATTTTACTTCTTTCCTCATTTGGATTCTCTTTATGTTATTCTCTTACCTTATTGCTCTGGCCAGAAATTCCAGTACTGTATTGGAGTGGAGAGAGTGGATACCTTTGTTTTGTTCCTGATTTTAGAGGAAATTGTTTTAACTTTTCACCATTAAGTATAAGGCAGGACTGTAGATTTGTTGTATACAGCTTTTTATTATATTGAAGAAAGACCTGTGGATTCCTAGCTTTTGCAGAGCTTTTATCACAAAAGGACTTTGAATCCTGTCAAGTGGTTTTTCTGCATCTATTGAGATAATCATGTGTTTCTTGTCATTGCTTCTGTTGTGTTGAATTACATTAACCGACTTGCATATATTGAAACAGCTTTGCATCACTGACTGAAGTGAATCCTGTTTGATCACAGTGTATGATTGTTTTGGTTATTGAATCTGGCCAGAATTTTGTTGAGAAGGTTTGCATCGATGTTTATCAAAGAGATGGGCGTGTAGTTCACTTTCTTTGAGGAGTCCCTATCTGGTTTGGGGATGCGGGTTATGTTGGCTTGATAGAATTATTTGATGGTGATCTTAACCTTTCAATTTCATTGAAGAGTTTGTACCTAAGAATTAACTAAACCAAAGATGTGAATGACCTCTATGATGAAAACTTTAAAAACTTTAAAAAGAAATTAAAGCAGATTTAAGGAAATGGAAAAACCTTCCATGCTCCTGGATTGGAAGGATTAACATTGTGAAAATAGCAATACTCCCCAAAGCTATCTACAAATTCAATGCAATACCCATGAAAATCCCAATATTCTTCAATGATACAGAGAAAATTCATATCGAATAATGAAAGACTTCGAATAGCAAAAACAGTCCTTAGCAGGAAGAACAGTGCTGGAAGAATATCAATACCAAATTTCAAACTCTATTATAAAGCCATACTAATAAAAACAGCTTGGTTCTCGCACAAAAATAGGCCTGAGGACCTATAAAATAGAACAGAAGACCCAAAACTGAACCCACAGAGCTATAGCCACCTAATCTTTGATGAAGGGGTCAAAAACACAGGATGGAAGAAAAACAGCCTCTTCAACAAATGTGTACAGAATTGGATGTACACATGCAGAAAACTAAAGATAGGTCCTTATATATCACCCTGCACCAGAATCAATTTCCAAATGGATCAAAGACTTCAATGTAAAACCAGATACCCTGAAAATATTATGAAGAGGATAAGAGAAACACTAGGGCTCCTTAGCATGAGTTGAAATTTCTTAAATAAAGATCCAGAATCACAACTAACCAAAGAAAGACTGGATAAATGGGATCTCATCAAACTGAAGAGCTTCTGAATGGCAAAGAACATAGCTAGCATGATAAATAGCCCACAGAGTGGAAAATCTGTACATCAGAAAAGGGCCTCATATCTAAAATATAGTTGGAGCTCAAAAAATTAACCCCCCCAAACAATCCTCAAAGAAACAGCAACTCAATTAATAAATGAAAGGAAGACTTAAAGACAGATTTCTCAGAAGAAGAAGAATAGCCAAGAGACACATGAAGAGATGTTCGACATCTCTGACCATAAAAAAAATGCAAATCAAAACAACACTGAGATTTCATTCACCCAAGTTAGAATGGCCATAATCAAGAAAACTAAAAATAACAGATGTTGATGGGGATGTGGCCAAAAGTGAATGCTATTAACACTGTTGATGGGAATGTAGACTAGTTCAACCACCCCGCCAAGCAGTATAGAGGTTCCTGAAAAGACTAAACATAGAGCTTCCCTGTGACCCAGCAATCCCACCCCTGGACATTTATCCAATAGACCACAAACCAGGCCACACTAAAGCTACCAGCACACTGTATTCATTGCAGCATTGTTTACCATAGTTAAGACATGAAACCAGCTCAGATGCCCCTCAGTAGATGGACCAAGAAAATGTGGTATCTATACACAATGGAATTCTATGCTTCCACCAGGAAGAATGACATTGCCCTCTTTCATAAGGAAATGGAAAGACTTGGAAAAAATTATATTAAGCTAAGTAAGCCAGACCTAAAGAAACAAACTTCATGGTTTCCCTCATTTGTAATAACTAGAATATGTCTATAAATCTAGAAGCTAATCCAACGGGTAGCAAAAGACAAATAATTCCACTTGAACATGATTACATAGCACTCTTAAGCATTCACACAATGAGAACAAAGGAGGATATTCTTAGGAGAGGATCACAAAGGCTCAATGTGAGCATATGATCACATGAAATTATGTGTATTGAAACAAATTCCCAAGAAATGGAAACAAGAGGCTTTTAATTTTCCTTTTTGTAGATTCTTTCCCCTTCCCCCCCCCTTTGTTGCTGTTTTTTATTTCTGTACCTTTTATTTGAATTTATCTGATTTGGGAAAGATAAAGGGAAGCATAGAAATAGTGGGACAAAAGGCAAACTAACTCAGCAGTGATACTCACTAGACACTATGTTGAAAATGAACTATACAACTTGTAGGGGAGAGAGCTGGGGAGGGAATACCTGAGAGATAATAAGGGAAGAGGTGCACTGTTCAAAAAGAAATGTACTCATTTTCTGACTTGTGTAACTGTAACACCTCTGTATATCCCCTTTACAATATTTTTAAATAAAAGAAACAATCCGCGGGCTGGAAAGGTGGCTCAGTGGTAGAGCACTTGCCTTGCATGCTCAAGGCCCTGGGCTCGATTCCTCAGCACCACATAAGCAAAAAAAAGAAAAAAGCCAGAAGTGGCGCTGTGGCTCAAGTGGTAGAGCTCTAGCCTTGAGCTGAAGAGCTGAGGGACAACGCCCAGGCCCAGAGTTCAGGCCCCATGACCGGACCCCGCCCCCCAAAAAAGAAACAATCCTCATTTGTCAAGTTATTTTGCTGGGTGGGGAGAAGGAAGTATGCCAAGTGAGGCTTTAACTCGTTTAACTCATGCCTCATACACTTCATCAGTTTGCTTGCTTATGGTTTGTGCTCTACCACGTGAGCCATGCCTCCAGTCTGGGTTTTTGCTAGTTAATTGAAGATACAGTCTCAAGGAGTTTTCTTCTCAGGCTCAAACCTCAATCCCCCAGGTCTCAGCCTCGTGAGTACAACTGGTATTACTGGCCCAAGCTACCTTGACCTGGCTTGCATTTGTCAAGTTCATAAGCAGAAAAACTCAATCTAGGGCTGGGAATGTGGTTCAGTGATAGAGTGCTTGCCTCGCATGCACAAAGCCCTGGGTTCCATTTCTCAGTACCATGTAAACAGAAAAAAAGCCCCTGAATTGGTGCTGTGGGTTAAATGGTAGAACACTAGCCTTGAGCAAAAAGAAGCTCTGGGACAATGCTTAGGCCCTGAGCTCAGCACCAGGACAGGCAAAAAAATAAAAAAATAAAAAAAAGCTCACTAAAAAGAATGCACTAAAATCGAACATAAGTGGACATCTAATTTAGTATAAGTAACATTTGCAATAAATAGTATTGGCAATGTTGTCCTTGGAAAAGTAAACACACTGAATACCTAGGAGTTCTGGTAATGAAGAATATGGGGTCGATATACCCAATGCTCAAAGAGACCACAGCTTCAGGATTTATCATTAGAGGATCCTTAAGTGAATTCTCCCAACAAACAAAGTAGAAATGATGTTTGTCATTTCTGGCTCCTATCATACAAGTTTATCATTTGGCATAAATTTCTAAAGAATATAGTTTAACTGATATTATTGCCCAGTGTATACCTAGCAAAGTGACATCTGTGTCATTGCATTAGAAGTCTTTTTTTTTTAATTGTGAAAATACTGTACAAAGGTGTTACAATTACATGGGCAAGATAATGAGTACATTTCTTATCAAGCATTGTAGCTTCCCATCTTATTCTCCCCCTGGTCCCCCATCCAACCTTCCACCCCCCCCTCACCAAAGTTGTAAAGTTCGTTTTCGACATATGACTTGTACATCTCTTTGTCACAATGGGTCCACCTGTATCCCTATTTAAACGATTTGTTTTTTCCCTTCCCCTCCACAAATTATAACAACATCAAATACAGTGAAAGCAGGGGTTATACTGTGGGGAGGGACATACAAAGCAACAAAGAAATCATCTTATAAATGTGTTAGAAACAATCACATGAAAGAAAAAAAGTTTTGAATACATATCTTAGGGTTCATTTCCCTAACATCAAATTATCTGACCTTTTCTGCTTGACTCAGACATATACTAGTTATTGCAAATAAGGGAAACCATGGACCTATGTTTCTTTGGGCCTGGCTTACCTCACTTAATATAATTTTTTCCAAGTCTTTCCATTTCCTAACAAATGGGGTAATGTCATTCTTTCTGATGGAGGCATAGAATTCCATTGTGTATACATACCACATTTTCTTGATCCATTCATCTATTGAGGGGCATCTGGGTTGGTTCCATATCTAAGCTATGGTAAATAAGGCTGCAATAAACATAGTCGTGCTGGTAGCTTTAGTGTGGTCTTGTTTGTGAACATTTGGGTAAATGCCCAAAAGTGGGATTACTGAAGTCTTATAAAGGATCAAAGCTAGTTCAATATTGCTATATTTGTACCATTCTGTGTATGTGTGTGCTAGTACTGGGGCTTGAATTCAGGGCCTTATGCTCTTGTTCAACTTTTGCACTCACCAATGGTGTTCTCTACCCCTTGAGCCACACCTCTAGTCTGCTATTTGCTGGTTAATTGAAAATAATATCAGGTACTTTTCTTCTGCACAGGATTTGAACTGCAGTGTTCAGATCTCAGCATCCTGGGTAGCTAGACTTATAGAGATGGGGCATTGGCACCCAGAATATGGCTTATATCTTAAATACCCTCCAAGGCCCACAGGCTAAAGGCTTGCTTTTTAACCTGTGGAGCTACTGGAAAGTGATGGAAGCTTCTTATGAAGTGGGGTACAGGAAGTAAGTTAAGTGACGGAGCAGGCTCTTGAAGGGGATATTGGGACTTCCCTCTCCTGTCTCCTCTTGGCTTCCCTGTTAATGAGAGGTAAGCAGGTTTCCTCTACCACATCATTCCACCCAATGAGTTCTGCTCCAGCACAGGCCCAAAGCAGCCATGAAATGACCACAGACACAAACATGTAAAACAATACATCAAAAGAAAACGTTTCTTTCTTTTAATTTGATTTAACACAGCTATTTGACATAGGAATGGAAATCTGACTAATATAAATATTAGTCTTTGAATTTCATAATTTTAAAAAAATCCTCCGTTAAAATGTAACAATGAGTACATATATTAAGATTCACAGGTAAATAAAATATAACTCAACTTTACAAATCTTAAATTTTACGTAAGGATTCACTGTTATATGCACTGCCACATTTAAAAATCTGGTCTTGGGGAAAAAAAATCCCTAAATATTGAAGAGTGAGCTTTAAGTGAATACTAATATTTAAAAATACCCACATTTCCATTATCATTTTTGAAATGGTAATGAGACACCACATTCTTTTTTTTAATTTAATTTAATTTTATTTGTGAACATACTGTTCTTAAGTTACACACAACAGCTTTTCTTTGCGTTTGTGTGTGTGTTGTTGTTGTTGTTAAAGAAAAATGTAGCAGGTGTTGTGTGCCCTCTAGTGGCTAATCATATACATTTACACCTTGTCATGAATTCCTGTGCTTTGTGCACAATGCATTTCACTTCAGGCATACTAACAACCAACATTACCTTTAACATAGTAATTAATTCATACTTTATCTTAACTAAAATAGTCCAAAGTCAATTCACAACTTTTAGTGTACAAAAATATATATATCATTTGTTGTAGAAAATATATCATTTTAAACCACAAGATATTTCATTAAAATAAGAGTAATGGTCACATCCAATGAATTCATAAAGAACACATACAGATTGAATAATTTATACAAAACATTTAACAGGCATTTTACCCCTTATACTCTGCCATGCTAATATAGGCCAAAAGCAGAACAGTTGCTGTGTTATTCAAACTTCCACAGAGAAACATAACACACACATATATTTATTCATTTATATGCGTCTATACATAATTAAAGGTATATGCATATATGCATTATGTAGAGAGAGGATATGGGGAGATATGGAAACATTTAAGGAACAATCATATAATTGTGCATTGGAAAACTTTAAAACGTATAGGACAGGCCATTAGACCAAAAATTTGGAAGGAATTTCTTCTTTTCCAAATTGCATTTAATTACCATCTTTTGCAATAAATGTTTATTTGAAGTTACATGTTGCTTGTCAGAGTCTGTTCTCATAATTTTTTCTTATGTATCATATCCATTTGGGTTCACTTCTTTGCTCTTAAAGTATATCTGGTAATATTACATAGTTTCACAAAAGGCTTTTTGTACCCAGTCTATCTAGACATCTTGATTTTTGCTTCCACTCTTAATAATAATTTTGAATTTTTAAATCTCAAATCTAAATTGATAGCTGTATGTATTTTATGTTTTATTTTACATAAGTAGTTACAGAAAATTAAATATCTTATATGATAATTTATTGACTTCTCTTTTGTGTTTGTATAATCTCTCCTTTCAACTATATTTTTTTCTTATAAAATTTCCATGCTATGTTGAACCATGCTGTCTTATTTGTTACTTATACTACCTAACTTTATCTTACTTATTGACTAACATGTTTAAACTGCTATAGAGAGTTATCATTTCAAATAGTCCATTTATGTTACTTTCCCTAGTAACTTATTACTCCTAAGAATGTCTAAGTTCTCAAATTATTTTCTATGGTTTTTTAACTTAAGCTGCCTTATTTTTCTCTTCCTGTTTTTGTGATGATTTCTTTGACTTTCTCTAATTTTTATTTCTTAATTTCTTTTATTTCAGCAATTCTTAATATAGTGTCCAATAATAATGACTTTATCATTTTAGAAATTGCATTTGGTTGTTCATCCAAAAATCTCTTTTTTATTATGTTTCTCTTTTCCGATGTTTACTTTATTTTTAATTTTATTAGCCTTTGTCTAAGGACAGCAGTAATTGATACTGACCTTGGACAGCTCTGTTGTCTCCAGGATTGCTGTAGTCTAACCCTTGGCCAAAGAAGTGATTAAGTATCCGTTTCTACTGTGCTGTTTAAAGTCCAAAACTCTCCTGGAAGTATTTTGCTCCATTTTGTCTCTTCTGCTTTTTGACAAGGTATAGATTCATGGTTCATTTACCTGGTTACCCAGCCTCATTTGAACTCCATAACCAGCAAGGTATAAAAGACCCACCCAAACAAACTTAACTCCTTGGCTCTGCTAAATCATAATATCTGGCAGGCATCTTAGTAGTTAGTGATTTTTAGACATAGCTCATGTCTTGTGTGACTAACAAGAGTCCAGAAGCAACTCCATTTTTCTATTGTTTATGCTTTATATTTCCTGCTACATTTTCTTTTATTAATGCCTTGCAGGAGCATACACTCCAGGGTTTCAGAATGTTCAATTATCTGACCATTTGTAATGGCTGCAATTAGTCTTCTAGTGGGATACTTGAAGTAGCCCTTACCTGTGTAACTAAGGATGGTTGAGGCTTCCTTTGAGACAAAAGAAGGTGAGGAAATGGAGAGTGAAGGATCTGTGAAGAGTAGACTACCACACTCCTGAGTGGTACTGATTGACAGCAAACAAAAATATCAACTTGGAGGTGAGTACATGCAAAGATGAAGGAAACAGCAAAATAGACGCAAAAAAAAAAAGAAATTCAGAGAGAAGGAAAGCCAAAACAATTCTGTGCCTTGGCTGAGTTTGGCTGCTTTGGCTAAAATATGAGTAAAAGCCTGACACCTTGGGTCTGCCAAGTTTCTTCCATTGATTCTGTGTGTAGCGCAAAAGAACACGATAAAAGACTGAGATAGTTCAGCATGTCATTTCATCTAAATGTTACCTTGTTCACTTGATTATCACTGAAAAGACAATACAAGCCCTGGCTATGACGGTGGAGATGAGGGTAGGGGTAATGCTCACAGATGTTCAGAAACAGTAACATTCGAAGAGTTCAGTGTACATTTTGCAGAAATCTGGATACCTTAACTGGTTGAGCTAGTGGAAGGCTGAGTATTTTATTTTTAAATCCTTGATAGAGCAGATCAACTTCACCCTTCCATAATAAACTGATTACTATGGAAATGTTGAAAGTATACATACCGTCAGATTGATCATACAATGATAAGTTATGCTCCCACTTCAGAACTTTTACTCAAGAAATGATGGATGTGCTAAACTGGGCTCCAAATTCTTGGAATTCCTGTGTGACTCCAGTAAGGAGGGTAGAAGTACGCAAGAAAAGCTGCCCCAGACCTACCTACAGGCTGAACTCCTGAGAGGTTGAATGAAGGAAAAATAACAAGAAACATTCAGCTAAAAAGAGACATTAAAAATAAAAGAGCTTGGGACTGGGAAGTGGCTCAGTGGTAGAGTGCTTGCCTTGCATGCATGAGGCCCTGAGTTTGATTCTTCAGCACCACACCATTTGTGTGCGTGTGTGTGTGTGTGTGTGTGTGTGTGTGTGTGTGTGTAGTGTCTTCTCTTTAGCATCAAAGAGCCTTTTATTAGAATGACAGCAATTCACATACTCATCAGTTTTTCACAAAAGGCCAATAATACCCCCTAGTGGAAGCCACTGGGATTTTCAATTAGACATTTTCCCTATGTAGTTTCCAGTTATGCTCCCTTTAAAAAGGAATTTTTGGCCTGTTATTGTACTTTAGTTAATCCCGCATTTGTTCAGAAAGGATTTGAAATTATTTTGTGATCTAGACTATGCATCTTTGTATGCATTATGTAATGATAAAATTCGACCACAGAAAATTTTAACTTTTCCTAATCAAATGGATATAATTTAAATCCATGAGATGGAAGAACCATTTCAATATGTTGTAAGATAGCATTCACTGCTTTGAGGGTCTACATTAGATCTACCAAGAATGGAAGAATGACACTGAATCCAGAAGGCCTTGTGACAGGTCAGGGGTTGTGCTTGAGGGAAGAACATAAAAGCTAAAGCTACTCAAGGCACAGAGTTATCAAACAGGTTCAGTAGCTAGGATATCAAAGAAACCATCAAGATGATGATAACAATTATAGATACAACATGGATTTTTGCTGATTCTTGGGTACAAGTGATAACTGTATGATTTGCAAAACGAGCTAATCTGAAAAGAATCAGTCTAGCCAAGAGACAGAAAGTAAGAAGTGTCTTAATGTGGTGTACTATGCCATAAATATTTTATAGAGAGGAAAGTCCAAGTAGAACAAATGTTGAAAATGAACTTTACAACTTGGGGGTGGGAAGGGAGGGAGGAGTTGAGGAGGTGGGGAGAGAAGGGATGGTAGGGGAAAAACAAAGGAGGGGTAACAGTGCTCGATAGGAAATGTACTTATTACCTTACTCTTGTAACTGTAACCCCTCTGTACAGTATCTCTACAATAAAAAATATATTAATAAAAAAGAAAAAAGAAAACAAAAAAGACATCGCCACCTTATAACTTTATTTTTAAAAACAATAACAATAAATAAAATAAATAACAATAAATAAAAATGAAAATTCACAATTTTATTTCTGAATTTGGTCTTTGGAAATAGCTTCTTGTTTGTGTAAGAGCAATCAGAAGAGTAAAGCCAATGAACTGATGGGCACTAAAACAGCACCATACTCTTCCTTGTCTGATGAGAAAAGATCCTGAAAGTCTTCAACTTTGTTTTCTTAGGCTCTTTAATGCTCCTACTTCTATTTGGTATTATTTAGCTTTATTTATAGACATATACAAGTATAACTTTGCAATCTCATGACTCCTATCAAGAAATAGGCTTGCTGGGCACCTGTGATTCACTCCTGTAATCCTAGCTACTCAGGAGGCTGAGATCTGAGGATTGCGGTTTAAAGTCAGCCAGGGCAGGAAAAGCTGGGAGACTCTTACCTCCAATTAACCACCAGAAAAGTGGAAGTGGCACTGTGGCTCACGTGGTAGAGCACTAGCCTTGACTGAAGAGCTGAGAGACAGCGCCCAGGCCCAGAATTTAAGTGAGGAGGAGGAGGAGGAGGAGGAGGAAGAAGAAATAGGCTATTACAGAGTGTAATAGAGTGTAATAAATTTTCCAGAGATATTTATATTTGCTGCATCAAGCTCTTCTGGGAAGTGAAATCATCTTGAAAATGGCAGCCTAGGTGTCTGGTATGATTCCTCAGCTCTGCATGGAAAAAGAAAAGAAAACCTTGTTCCAAGGAAATTTTCATCTCTTTTGAGCGATTGCTGAAGAACTAATGTATGATCAGGATGCATTGAACTAATAGCATGTTGAACGGATTCTCTTTTGTACAATTACTTAAAGAGAATGAGAATAAAAATAATAAACAATTTAAAAAGTTGAAAACAGAAACATTAATCACCGGGAGCTGGTGGCTCACATCTATAATCCTAGCAACTCAGGAGGTTGAGATGTGAGGATCACGGTTCAAAGCCAGCCTGAGCAGGAAAAGCCGTGAAACTCTTATCTCCAATTAACCACCAGAAAGCCGCAAGTGGCACTATAACTCAAGTAGTAGAGTGCTTGCCTTGAGCTGAAGAGTTGAGGGACCGTGCCCAGGCCCAGAGTTCAAGCCCCACGACCGACCAAAAGAAAAAGGAAAAAAGAAAAGAAACATTAATCGCTCACAGTGGTAGATAATACAACCAATCCCGGGTGGGAGTGGGAGTGGAGGAGAACTAGTATAATAGCTTGCCTCAGTTTTACTTAACTCAGAACTTTTTCAAGTCAACCCAGGGCCTGTGGAGCATGTTCCTCAAAAACACCAAAAGAAGCCATTTGAATTACCTGGAATACAAAACAACAGGGTAGCAATAGCTTAGCCTAAGGGAGAATCCTGGAAAGACTGGTGACTTGGAGTGGGCACTGACAGCTTTCAACATACTGGCAAATTTATAACGCCATGAATATATACAAGGCAGATGCATACTCAGAAAAGACCTGACAAGAGATTTCTTATCTGGCTTTCTTTAAATAGTGTAAATCAGAAGGAAAAGTAAAACAAAGTTGGAAATGGTCCCAAGAAGAGACAGTGGATGTTTTGATTTGCTCACTTTTTTTTTTTTATTTAAAAAAAATTTCAGCCTCAGACATTTAAGTCTGGCAACTAAAAGCTAAAAAGAAGAAGGATTCAGAGAGCATACATGACAAGGAATATAATCTTTATAAAAGTTCTTTATAATATTTGCTATGCAACCATAAATGACAAATCCCGAAAAGAATCTATTTCTGTAGTTAAAACAGTATCATATTAAAAACATCCAGTTTTTAGCAAAATGCTCTGGAACATGCTGAGCAATAAAGAAGTATGATACATTCACAGGGAAAGAAAAGAAATTAGTAGAACTGCCTCTGGAGAATAAACATTGTGCTTATTAGAAAATATTTTAAGCCAACTGTCTCAATGCACCCAAATAGCTTAAGGAAACCATGTTGAAATAGATAAAGAGAACAGAAGATAGTATCTCAGCAAATAGAGGCTATCGATAAAGATAAATTATAAAAAGAAGTCAAATGGAAATTCTGAAATACCTATCAATTGTTTTTTTTTAATTCACTATAGATCTTAAGAAACAAAGCAGGTAGAAAAAAGATCTAGCAAGCTTGAAAAGTGATAGAAGCATAAATGAATAAGGAAGAGTGAATATAGTCTGAGATATTTGTGACTCATCATCAAGCAGGATCTGTGAAGAGTAGACTACCACACTCATGAGGATGTGCAAGGGAAGAAAGAACAGAGAAATGGAGTGGGGAGAGAGAGTGGATTTGAAATGTTCTCCACATTCATATTGCTAATGAGAGTAGAGAAGTTATTGTCAATTTTTACAAAAAGCCAGTCACAAAGGACAAGATGTTGTATTATTGGAAATAGATTTGAATGTTCAAAATAAGCAAATGTTGGGGCTGGAAAAGATAGAAAAATAATGATATTGTTCTATGAACCAATTCCTAACAACTATGATTAACAAACATTTGTCACATCAAATACAGTGAATGAGGTTTCATTAATGACAGTAGTATAATACAAATCTGACATAATGCCACCTGCTTTTAATTACATATCATAAAATTTAAGAAAAATATAATTAGCTTGCATGATTCAATCTGAGTTTATTCCCATTTCTTGGCTGTGTGATATTGGATTAATTAGCTAACTTTTTTTCTAAGTTCTTCTTTTCTAACCTATAAAATTAGAATGATAGCTGTTTTCCAATTTGTAAAATAAAATTCTAAAAGACTATATATGTATATGTCTGAAAAATGTTCTTGGGGGTTAATTAATCCTAGTCATTGATGTATTATATAAACTGAATGATGTAGAAAGATTAAGCTAGAATGTTTGTAGTAATAAAAAGGATACAGGCAGACTCATTGCAACAATGAGATGTACAAGTTGTTATGTCGAAAAATGAACTTTACAACTTTGGCGGTGGGGGGGATGGGAAGGGATAGGAAGGGAAAACAAAGGAGGAGACAATAATGCTTGATAAGAAATGTACTCATTATCTTGCCCATGTAATTGTAACCCCTCTGTACGATATTTTCACAATTAAAAAAAAGTAGATTTATCAGTTGCATGGGACCGATCTGAACATTCTTCTTAAGATGATAAAAGTGGATTTTTCTAAAATTGATAGACACATATCTGTGAATATTCTAAAAGCCATTAGATAATGTATCTTAATAGCTTAAACTGTACATGAATTATGATTCAATAAATACATTAAAAAAATCAGAACCAACAAACCACAAGGAAACATGAATGGATAGGTCAAGAATAGCATTCAACATTAGAAATGTGAAGGTGAAGTGGTAAACATGTGAAGAAGTAGAAAAAGAGGCATTCATTATTTTTAGGAGCAATGCAATTTTGTTAAAGGAAAGACAGTCTAAAGAATAATTGTGGTTCAGCTATGAATTGTGAGAAAATTATAATAGGAAAGAAAATATAACTATTATGAGTTAAATCATTTTCTTTGATTATTAATATTGTCTAAGACAGAAAAGGGTAGCATCAAATATATTCATATTAATTAGCCCTATATCATAAATTATTTCAATCTAAAAAAATAACATTATCTCCAGAGTAGGAATCAATAGAAACCAGGGTTGAAAAGGAGAGAGACTTGTATTTTTCATAATAAGCTTTTAAGAATTGCTGTATATTTTACCTGTAACCCCTCTATACATCATCTGTGTTTTTAACTATATGCATATTTACTTTTTAGTTTGCAATTAAATTTAAAGAGTCATGTACTATTTAATGTATACAAACCAATAATATTTTAATATATCATAAAGAAGCCTGTCATTACTGCTAAGGAAATAGTTTCCATTGTCTTCCCAGATATTTTCATTATTCTTTGATGGAAAGAGAATATGTACATTTATCCTCTCATAGTTTGACTGTTCCTCTGACTTTCATAGTTAGTAATATAAAATACATAAGGAGAAAAAAGGGAAATTAACAGGGAGACTATTGTAGAAGGTTATTAATCAAGAAAGCAAAAATGGAATTTCAATGACTTATACTAATTTAGGAAAGGGTCTGCTGGGGATAATTGCAGTAGATTGCCCTTCAATGACACCTAATATTCAGAGAACTGCAAGAAAAGTTTGTCTGTAGACCTGGGCAGGAAGTCAAGTTAGGTCAACCAGCTGTGTGGGTGTTCTTACTCAATGAGTTCCTTAAAAAAAAAAATAGGTCAGATGCTTGGCAAATATGAATAAGTCATAGCAGTTAAACACTGAGAATGGCACTTGTTTGGATGAATAAGTCTATGTGTCTTTAAGTTCCACAAGTCAATAACACAAGCAAGAGGTAAATGTGAGGGACCACCAATCAACGGTTCACTAGGGAAAAAAAAAGTGAGCTGAGTACCAGTGGCTCACACTGTCATCCTAGCTACTCAAGAAACTGAGATCTGAGGATTAAGGTTTGAAGCCAGCCCAAGCTAAAAACATCTCAGTGAGACTCTTACCTTTAATTAACCACCAGGAAACCGGAAGTGGTGTTATGGCTCAGAGTGGTAGAGTGCTAGCTTTGAACAAAAGAAGCTCAGTGCCAGACCCCTATGACCAACAAAAAAAAGAAAAGAAAAGAAAAATGATATCGATCCATAAATGTAGATGGATAGCTTTAAATTCAGAATATTCATATCTATCTTCCTTATATCAATTGACCACTTTCCCTGGAGAGCAGAGTGCATACACCCAGCCTCTTCAGTGGCTTCTGAGACACAACGAGGCTGTAAAACCAGACTTAAATCTTCCAAAACTATGTTCTTATGGAGAGCTTTTGCACTACCACATTGGCTTTTGTTCAATGTGTAGTCAAGTCAAAACTTACGTATACTGAAATTAAGTGGCAAAGGTTTTATTTTTTTCTTCTTCCTACAAATAGAATAACATTTATTAGCACATTAACAGCTGGTTAACACTTGACTAGGCATCAAAGAACATTTTATAAAGTAAAAACCTATGGATCTTCAGATGTTCAATGCATCAGCTCTTGATTAGCACATCAGATAAAGCACCACTGGGATGTACTGTGGAAAGATACTGTTGTCAGCTTTTCTTTCATTCCCATGACAATCATATTAGAGATGTAGAATTATGAAAGAATTTGCAGATGTCAGTTCTGTTCAGGCTAATCCATGTTTCACTCTCTGACCCAGTTTCCCTAGTTAGGGTTTGAACTTAATGTCTTCAGACCCAGCTGAAACTTAATTGGATAGAACAATTGGAAAAAGCACTGAAGACTCAGATGTGATTGGGAATATATTTGCCCAAGAGCAAAATCTGGGAAGATATTCAATAAATTGTACTTCTCCTCAGGAATCCTTTCAAATACAGAACAGGGAGACAGAGCTTCATGGAGGTGTAAAGAGCGCTTTTATGTTGGTGTGCCTCTGTACCTCAGGAAATGTGCCACCTTTAAACACATATATCATGTGAAAGTCTGCACATTTTGTTTGATACAGACTTACCTGTGTGTACTAATGTGTGCAAAATACTAGAATCCCTAAGTTTCAGACATACAAAAATATGGATCCCTGGTCTAAATGTTACCATTTCAGAAAGCAAGACCGTTCAAGTGTATAAGGCCATTAGCATTTGAATATACAGCTCTTCAAAATGGGAATATTCTGCAAATAAGGAAAGCTTACATTTGAAGCAGTGACTTTTTGAATGTTGCTTTTTCCTCTTGAACTGAGAACAGCCAGGGTAATGGAGGGCTGCAAGAAAAACCTCCGAATAGAGTCCTGTCTCATAACCAGACTTTTCTTAGTTTGCGGATCTAACTTTGCCCAGTTCAATATTTCTCTATCCATCAAAGAATAGCTTTGAATAACTTGATTTATTAGCATTATGGAAAGATTGTTTTTCCTTTTTCCACTTTTTAATTTACACTAAGAATAGTAAAAGCAATAGCTGCTTAATCCTTTTCAAAAGACATGTCATTATTTCTTTTCAAAATATTTTATATAGTTTATGACTCAACCATAAATCATCACAGTCAGTGAAAAGAGGGAGACTATTATGTGTAGTTTAGAAAAGTTGCTGATCCAAAAACCACAAATAAATATTTTATATTTAAGATCTATGTCCCAAGGATCAAAGATAAGAAAGTATTATTGATCTTCATGATTTTCATTTCTTAACAACTAAATAAATCCTACTCTGAGCCCAATTCAGGAAGGACTTCTGTTGAAAAGAAAGCCTTTACTTCCTGAAGTTAATTGTTTCCTCTTGGTTATTTCAATATACTTTGAAGATAATTATGTACAATTTTCATTAGATTTTAACTTTTGTCTAGGCTGTGAACTCCTTCAAGACACTGACCCCATCTTACATTTTTGTGTAAATTTTTTAACCCTCATATATTGATTCATTCACTCAACAAATGTTATGTAGAGCATTTATAACATATCAGGCCCTACACTAGGCACTGAGATGAAAATAAAGGCGAAAATAAAATTGATCTCATTCTTTCCTAATCTTCAATCTAATGAAAGAAGACAGGTGTAGAGCTTATTTACTTCTTAATAACAACCAATGCATGTTAGGATTCAGATATAGCCAAGCCAAGTGGTGATCAAGAGAGATATCAAATAAAACTAGTACAATAGTTGAAATCTGAGCTAGTATCTTAAGTTTACTTATCAAAATGATAGCAGAGGAAAAAATGCTTAAGACAGAAAGAAAATTCAGGGAAACAGTGCATGGTAAGAGGAAATATAGCCAGTCCCATGGACTGTTACTACAATCTCTGGAGTAAAGATTGAGGGTTGGAGGATGGGAAGCAGAAGAGCAGAAAAAGGACAAGTGTCTTGTTTTCTGTGTGAACAGCTTCATACCTCACCTTCAGAGCCATTGTTATCAGTGAAGAGACTGAAAAATGGGTACAAATTCTTTTTTCTGTGTGTATGGGTATCAATATAAAGGCTTGAACTCAGTGTCTCATGCTCTCACTTAGCTCTACCACTTGCACCATACTCCAGTTCTGGCTTTTTGATGATTAATTGGAGTTAAGAGTCTCACAGATTTATTTTTCAATAAGGATGCAAATCATAATCCTTGCATCTCAGCCTCCTGAGTGGCTAGAATTATAGATCTGAGACACCAGTATCCGGTATATTTCACTAATATTTGGTTTTACTCTAACTTTCACATGAATTATGTATAAAATGTGGGAGCCATATTTGAGTGAAGTAAGAAAAGCGAGAGAACAAGTGAATAGTTCTCTTATTCCAGTGTCTGATCAGGGAATTATTAGCTCATCCCCAACCATACCTGAGTGGTTCACTTCAAATTTTTATAATAAAATGAAAAGAATCTCACTGAGGCTAGAAGAGACTGCAATTGGATTCTTTTTAAAGCTTTTTTCGCTGTCTGTAAATAATCACCGAGATTCTGGAAGTCAAGAAGATTCAGATAAGCTGGTTGTTAGGAAAGATTTCTTGTTTTAGAAAGCTCTAATTTTATTTTATTAATAGGTATGTAGATCTGTACTGGTAATAGAGGGAGTAAGTTTAATTAAGCTACATTTGATTAATATATAGAAACATCACAATTCACCCCCCTTGTTACAATTAATACATGCAGATCTTTAAAAAGTGAAAAACTGCTCTGTGTATCTATGTGTTTTACAATGAGAGACTAAATATACAAATGGCCTGGTCATATACACACTAGAACTCCAGCATAATTTAAAATTAACTTGGAAAATTGCCGTGTTATCTACCATAGCCAGCCAAATACAAAGGAAGTCAAATTGGTATTTCTAGTAATAATTAAAGGAGACAAACAGTAACAACCAGGTCAAATGGTTCACAATTTTTCATTAATTACTGAAAGTTTCCCTTATTTTTGCACTGGCTCTCAACTTCTAAGCTACCAGAGAAAGCCAAATCTGTGCTCCTAATCAATCATCTAGAAAGCCTACTTCTAGTCTATAAAATAATTGTATCTGATATCAGTCCACCATAAGTAACAAACTAATTGACTGGAGTGTAGTATGCATAAAGGAGTATTCGAATGTGTAACTGCTCTGAACACTTAACTTACAGTTTAGCAATAAGAAGCTGAGACATGTTTTGTTGGAGGAAAGGAGGGCAGAGAGAGAGAGGGAGAGACAAATGGAGAGAAGAATGTGGGCAAACAAAGTCATAGTATTCAGTGGACGCGTGTGAAAATGGAAGTGGGTAACTTGAGAAGAGGGATTGGAAAAGATGGGGAGAATGACAGACAGAACAACATTGATCAAGATGTATTGTGCTCATAAACTGACAAATTGAATTGAAATCTTTTTGTATAACTAGTGAAAGATAATAAAAAAAACAGTTTTAAATAATGAAGAATCCATGGAGAAAATTAAAACCTAGAATTGCGATATAATGTGGTATCTGCTAATTTTTAAGAAGCAAAGCTAGAGAAGACAAAATGTTTTATTTAATCTTCACCTCAGTGCTGCTTGAAGGCTTTGGGCCCTTTAGATCCTTGCCAATCACCTGTGTCAGGAAGATCCAGTAGTTATATGCCAAAGTGATGCTTAAAAGAGAGATATAGACTGACACCAAAAGAAAAATAAACCCACATACACAGGAAGCTGACTGGTGCCATAAAGGAAAAACTAGAAAACGCGTGGTTCAGAAGAATGTATTACCTGAAAGTTTAATCTGTTTTCTAACAGATTTCAAGTGAAGACAAATTTGAAATGGAGGAATGCAAAGTCTTACATTTTGGCATTGAGATACTATTCTGCCTTTTTATATTTCCATTGAGAAGAAAGAATGCATGTCCAGTTAACCTTGTTATAGCCTATTGGCGAGGTATTCTCCCAATTAGAAATGGTTCCTCATGGTTGAGACATATTCAAAAAGTACAACCCATCTAGATATTCAAAGTCAATAACCAAAGAGCCATCATTACTTATTTTTTTCTAATGTAAATCTAACAATGCTTGCAGAGTTCAAAACAGCATTTTACTATTTTTTCACCTCCATACTAAAATTATTCATTTAATTTTCAAATATAGTGAGTTTCAAAGAGATATGATATACCAGTTAGTACAAGTATGATAAAAAGCCCTCTATCCATTAAACTGGTTTAAATGATATACCATTAAATTCCAAGGGATTAAAAAACAGCCTGATTGAACTAGTGGTTCATGCCTGTAATATTAGCTACTCAGAAGGCTGAGATTTGAGGATCATGGTTTGAAGGCAGATAGGGCAGGAACGTCTTTAGACTTTTCTCTCTAATGAACAATGGAGCTATGATTTAAGTGGTAGAGTGCCAGCCTTGATTGAAAGGACAGTGGGAGTCCTGAGTTCAAGTCCTATTATAAACATAGAAAAACTAAGTTTAAATAGCCTTTGCTATTGCTTAAAATAATTTAGCTCCTCAGCAGAGTTTGCAGCTTAATTTTTCTCTCTTTGCATTTTAAATCCTTTCTTGAAAATAGTATTAAACACACAAATGAAGATGATTAAAGCAACAAATAATATCAAATGTCTTCTACTATGTGCCATATACTGAATCTAATCTTCCTCCTCTCCTATTGACTTGTGACCCTAGAAAAAAGGCTGTAATTCTAGGACTGTTTTGCAATCAGGGAGCTGTGTAACTGCGCTGCCATCAACGGAATGTGAGCAACACTTTTCCCATTCAAGGGCAGCATTGTGTCTTCTCCTGAATCCTAGTCCAGGCTGGTTGGAATGCAAGGGTTTTGATGACCCACTTTGGACACACAATTGAGAACATCACTCAAGAAGGGGAGAATGGGAAACACCTATAGACATGTGAGCTGTTTGACAGCTTTGGAGAGCAGAGTTTTGGTTCCAACAGGGAATTGTAGACAAGGAAGAAATAAAGACCAGTCATTTACACCATTATTTTGGGTTTCTTTGTTTCCTATTAAAAATTCTACCACCACTAATATATAGATGATATATATATATATATATATATATATATATATATATATATATATATATACACCTGCAAAAACTCAGGGTAAGTTTAAGGGTAGCATAATTGAAAGCACATGGAATATGATACCACCGTATGATTAAGCTTGAGACCCATGGGCACTACCTGCTAATGTATCACAAATTAGTTTACTTATTTTTATTTTCTTCTGAAATGTAATGACAGGAAAAGCTATTTTTTAATTTTGACAAAAGTAGAAATGTCTTATAAGGTGAACTGAACTATAGAAATTATGATATGCCTGTTTTTAATATATATAAATAAGAAATCAAGTTAAAGCACAAATTCTCTTCCACTTGTATCATGTATATACCAAACACATATATCCTGTGGATATTGTTTTGTTGACATGTATTAGTTTATTGGCAAAATTTTACTGATGAAGATAAAAACAACTAGTGCAATTTTTTCCTTTTAGTGTTCAGAGTCCACATAAACCTGCAAACAATGACAGATATACAGGGCTTTTATGCTGTGACTGTAATACAGTAGAAAAAACTTGATTGTCCCAAGTGCTTAGTAAGAGAGACTCTTTTTGCTGTCTGTTAACTGTAATTAGCCATATCCACCTGCAGTTGTTGACCCAGATGAAGATTCATTCTGTCAAGAATACAGAATAATTAAAATCAAGGCAGCTTAAAACATTATCTCTAGAATGCCAAGGGTGAACACCCTACTAGTGAAGTAAATAAATGTGACTCCATATCCAACTTCAGTCCTACCAGTATTCTTTTCGTTCACATTTTGACTTACTTTGCTCTTGGGAAGTGCATCACAACCTGTGTTTCTATGTAGGGAGATGTTTACTTTGAACTCTTTCAGGATTTGACCCCAACAGAAATTCAACAGGGAAAATATCTTGATCTAACTGGATGGCAAGGGAAATTAGCATTGGAGACCAAACAACTGTGATAAGGAGAGGTGATAATCAGATTCGGGTTCATTTTTCCCAATACACGTGCAGATTCTTACATGCACATTTGTGTGTGTTGTGTAAACATGTCTTTAATGACCTGTCCTAATTATGTTACTCTGGGTTGTGAGCATTAATAAAAATATTCTTATTTAACAGTATCTCCGGGGGGAGGGACTGGGGGAGGCCAGGGAGGGAAGGGATAGTGGGGAAAAAAACAAAGGAGGGGGTAACAATGTTCGACAAGAAATGTGCTCATTAGCTTATTCAGTAACCATAACCCCTCTGTACAGTATCTTTACAATAAAATAAAATCAAAATAATATCTCCAAATATAACACAGAGTAGTTGCATCATGATTGACTCTAAGTTCAGAAAAACAATATAATTTACCAGGTTAGACCTTGAATGTAAAAGACTCAATACAGTATCTCTATCTTCTATGAAAATAGGAATAAATGATACTATGAGAATGCAGAAGAAATCTCTGGTTACATTTTCTTCTTTAATATGCAAGTGAGCATGCATTAGAAGACAGAGGTGTCGTAGTACTTCAAAGTCATTAACAAAGATTTTTGAACTAAACAAATATATTTACAAAATAAAAGATTTATCAGCGTACCAATTTATTATCCATGAAGGGCTGACTCATGGGAAGCTCATGATTTGTCATACTCAGCCTGCATGCTACACTCACATTGTAATATGCGTGTACCAGGTCCTCTGCTGATATAAAACATCTCATGGTCAAGAGGAAAGCACAGATATTAAATCAGAAAAGGCATAGTGTTCATTATTCTGGCAGATAGGGACACAGTCATAGATACAGAATAGGACATCAAATTAAGAAAATATGGATGACAATAACATGATCTCTGTTTAGTCAACCAAATTGTTCTTTTAAAAGAAGTTTACCTAAGTCTGGCACCAGTGGCTCATGTGAATAATCCTAGCTATTCAGGAGGCTGAGATCTGAGGACCATGGTTGGAAGCCAGCCTGGGCAGAAAAGTCCCTGTGAGACTCTGATCTCTAATTAACCACTCAAAAACTGAAAGTGGTGTTGTGGCTCAAGTGGTAAAGGATTAGTTTTGAGCACAAAGAGGCTCATGGTCAGCTCCCAGGCCCTGAGTTCAAGCCCCACAATCGACAAAAATAAATAAATAAAATAAGTTTACCTGTTGATCCAAAAAAGGCTAAAACTTTCATCTGAATCAAGATGTAAAAATACAAAGGATATATTCATGTTCACTTCTCTTAAAGATATTTAATTACAGATATAGATATATAAACTATTCTCCTACAAACTTGCTGTACTTGGAGTTCCAACCTTTGCAGCCTGGAGGATGGGGTGTCAATAATGTTAATTAAACATTTCCATAAACCACAGCACTGACTTGGAGGAATCATCTGTTGATGATCTGCTCTGCAAAGTGGAAAGCAAGATTTGCATCCAACAATGCCACCTGCTTAACCCACGCAGCTTTTACAGCCTGGCAACCTGTTCTTGCGCAAGAGTACATGTTTATGAAATTCAGTAGATCTTGTAAACGTGAGAATCAAGCTGTTTTCTCATCTCCCTTACATTGGAGTAACCTCTGCACTAACAGATGCTTCCTTCTTTATTGAGGAGTTTAAACTCCACGCATCTTGACATGAGTAGGCAGCGCCTTGCTTTGGAACATGAAGTCTTCCATCAGGTTACTCCCTCAGGTTCAGTCCCTGGCTTAAATAGGGCTGCTTCTTCCAATCTCAACAACATGGTGTCCAAACGCTATTTCTCCATGACTCACCGGGTTCCATGCTCCAAAATGCAATTCAGACTTGGAAACAAGTGTTTATCCATGACCTTTATGGGCTAGCATGGTCTGGTGAAAAGCATGCTGGAAGACTGGTAGTCTCTTAGCTTGCTAAGGTGACCTTTGATAAATTACTTGACCTTAATGCACTTCATTTTTCTTACATGGGAACAATAATATATAACATCTTGCCCTGTCTTACAGGGTTTCCATAAGACTACCATGAAATACCTATGTGTCTTCTGATATATTGATGCTGAGTGGTCTCCCTCTTGTGCTAGCAGAAAGATGTCATTATTAAATATTAATATTATATAATATATGCTATTATATGATATATTACATATATAGAATATGAATATATAATACATATATTTTATATATGCATTTGTGTTAGTACTATGGCTTGAACTCAGGGCCTGTGTGCTGTGTCTGAGTTGCTTTGCTCAAGGCTAGCTCAAACAAATATGCATGTATATGTTACATATATATATATATAATATATATTTATATATATGTATATAATATCCATATATTCATATAGTATGTACATATTACATATATGTAAAAAGAAGCATTTTACCAAATTTGCAATAAAAATTCTGAAGCTGGGCACCAATGGCCTGTGTCTGTATTGTTAGCTGCTCAGGAGGCTGATATCTGAGGATCATGGTTTGAAGCCAGTCCAAGCAAGAGAGTCTGTGAGACTCTTATCTCCAATTAACCACTAAAAGGCCATAAGTGCAGCTGTAACTCAAGAGGTAGAGTGCTAGCCTTAAGCAAAAAGGTTTAGGGACAATGCACAGACCCTAAGTTCAAGCCCCAGTGCTAAAACACACACACACACACACACACACACTTGGGTAATAAGGAAAGAGACTGAGTAGAAAGAGAGTATTGAAAATGCCTCTGCTCTATAGAGTGCATTGATGCCTTACCCTTGTCCTACTTTACCCTAGTTCCCGGCCAATATAAGGGACAATTTTGATCAAGGCAGAGAATATTCTAACAGCCAGAAGCTAACTGTCATTTTTCAAACTCAGTAATTTTCAGACATTCTCATGTCCTAAGTTATTTAGTTTAATGGTTTTTGTGTGGAGTCTAGAACATAGGAAAGATGTTGTTTATGCTTCAAGTTACAGCTTTACCAACCCTGCCCTTTTGAGTGGAAATGTCTAGTTCTGAAGTTATCATTAAAACCCAATCTTGGGTGATACCACTGAAGATGCATTTTATTTTTAAATTGACTTGTTGAATGGTAACCCCTGCATGCAATTACTTAAAGATAATAAATAAGTAATTTCATTCTTTTTTTGTAGTTGTAGAGCTTAAACTTACAAGTATTAGCCGGCTCTCATATCATTTTTCCACGTACTTTTATTGTAAAAATACTGTACAGAGGGGTTACAGTTATATGAGTAGGGTAATGAGTACATTTCCTACCAAGCATTGTTACCTCCTCCTTTGTTTTTCTCCTACCATCTCTTCTCTCCCCTCTTCCCAAACTCCTCCCTCCCTCCCCCTGAAATTTTAAAGTTTGTTTGAACATAATGTCTTGTACATCTCACTGTTACAATGGGTCAGCTTGTATCCTTATTTAAGCATTTTGTTTTATCCCTTCCCCTCCCCTCTCATATCATTTAAATTTTACTTTTACAGGTAAGGAAGTTGAGGTATGGAGTATTAAATTGTTGCCCAGGGTGATAAAGACCACACTAAAGCTACCAGCACAACTATGTTTATTGCAGCCTTATTTACCATAGCTAAGATATGGAACCAACCCAGATGCCCCTCAGTAGATGAATGGATCAAGAAAATGTGGTATATATACACAATGGAATTCTATGCCTCCATCAGAAAGAATGACATTGTCCCATTTGTTAGGAAATGGAAAAACTTGGAAAAAAATATATTAAGTGAAGTAAGCCAGGCACAAAGAAACACAGGTCCCATGGTTTCCCTTATTTGCAATATCTAGTATATGTATGAGTCAAGCGGAAAAAGTCAGATAATGTGATGTTAGGAAAATGAATCCTTAGATAGGTATTTTAATGTTTTTTTTCTTTCATGCATGTGTTTCTAACACATTTATAAGATTATTTCTTTGTTGCTTTGTATGTCCCTCCCCCACAGTATAACCCCTGCTTTCAATATATTTGATGTCAGTATAACTTGTGGAGGAGTTGGGGAAGAACAAGTCGTTTAAGGATTCAGGTGGACCTGTTGGTGAGTCACATCTTAATGCAGTAGAATGATTCCAGAAATCATGCTCTTATTCACAAGACTGAGATTGAAGGACATTAGGAATAATTGTTTGTTTGTTTGTGCAGGTACTGGGACTGCAACTCAGGGCCTCACATTCTCCCATAGCTTTTTCACGCAGGTTTAGAACTCTACTATTTGGACCACACTTCCACTTCCAGTTTTTTGCTAGTTTATTGAAGAGAACAGCTCTAAGATATGCCTTCCTTGGCTGGCTTCAAACGCTGATTCTGATTTCAGCTTCCTGGGTAGCTAGGATTACATGCATGAGGTACCAGCACCAGCTGAAGAGAAATGTAGAGTGCTAGCCTTGAGCTGAGAGCTGAGGGACAGTGCCAAGGCCCAGAGTTCAAGCCTACCAAGAAGAAGAAAAGAAGAAAGAAGAAGAAGAAGAAGAAGAAGAAGAGAAGAAGAAGAAGAAGAAGAAGAAGAAGAAGAAGAAGAAGAAGAAGAAGAAGAAGAGGAAGAGGAGGAGGAGGAGGAGGAGGAAGAAGAAGAAGAAGAAGGAAGAAGAGGAAGAAGAGGAAGAAGAGGAAGAAGAAGAGGAGGAAGAGGAGGAGAAATAGCTCATTAACAAATTAATGCTAGAACATTCTCAAAAGAAAAAATGTGCACAAATGCAGGGGTGTGAGGACACATCAGTGATTTGGGTGTATGAGAAGTTTAGCATAGAACTAAGTTTCTGAGTGGAGGGGCAAAGACAGATTATGGAGACAGGAAAGAGTAAAACTCAAGTATAATGGCTTAGCTGTTTGGGTTTTACCATGATGTCACTGAAGAAAAGTCAAAATATCATAAGCAAAGAAGTGATAGCACCAGCAAGAGGGTTCTCAGGCTCAGAGCCATGCATATTACAAACATATACAAAAATTGTGTTAAAATGTGTGACCCATCTAGTAGGGTGATCAACTGATCCATGTGCCTTGGATTTTCTTAATCTTGGCACCAAAAATTCTGTATATCTGAAATGCCTTTGACAGAAAAAAGCAAATGGGTCATCCTAACCTCTGGCACTGAGAGTGCTCAGTGTGTTCTCCCGTCTCAGGCATTTCCTCTGGTGACTGAACCCATCTGGCCTCCAATGAAATGCCTCTCCACATGGAGAGACTCCACTTCTGGTACTATAGTGAGGTACCCATTGGAGTACGAGCATAATTAAAGAGTCAGAAATATTTAGGTAAGAGGAACAAAAAAGCCAAATCTTACTGATCTATCAAATCCTTCCCTAAATATAGTATAAACATAACAAACTGTCAAAATGATCTTATTGCTTTCCAGTAGTACTGGGCAACCATGTTCTTGTATATGAATTCAAGATATGGAAATACTCAGAAAAGAATACACTCCATATAACAGGACTTTGGATGACAGGGGAGCATTTTGCATTATTAAATGAGTGATAGCCCTAAGAATTATTTAAGAAGTGTGAGACGCCATTAAAATAGGTATGAATATGACAACAAGTCAACACTGATGTGTAGATTGTGACATTGCTATAGAAGAAGGCAAAAAATATGATCTGATTAGCAGTGACAGACAATAAAATTAAAATACTTTGTGTAATATTTAATGCAACAATGATTATTTATCATTGTGATATCACTCAAAAGTTTTAATATAATATGTAGAATTTATTGCTTACTTCTAGCTGCAATATTTATGATTCTCATTGACATTTTTAGTTGCTACTGCCTCTACACCGAGGCATTTTGCAAAATTGTCATTAATAAAAAGCTATTTATGAGCTACTGTAATTCAAGGTAGTAGCTACTGTAATTCAACTTAGTATTACTGTCAATAGAATACAGACTATGAGAAAATGTTGATAATAGCCTAATTTGAGATTTTGTCAAAATAGAGTCAACTTAATGCATAACTGCTAAATTAAGCGCACATTTATTTTATTGCTTACACAACATTTGGGCATGGGCAATAGTAATTCATTCAGTTATCTCTAATAAGTTGCCAGTTATGTAAAACATAGCTTTGCGATATATTATGTCTTTGTTCTTAGGCAGGCATACTTTTAGCATAGGAGAAAATAATTTATGTTTGCTACATTCATCACTCTTTAACAGTTAGATATGCTATAAGTGAACCTCCATGCATAAGCATGAGAAACTGGTACGCACATGGGTGATTTAGTATGAATTTGGAGAGATCATTCTGCCAACGGTTTAAATTCTGGATTAGAAAACAGTGATACAAAAAATAGGGAGACCAGTTGGCACAATTTTCTAACAATCTCAAGCTGTTGGATGAGATTTCAGGGTTGGGTGGCTGAGCAGTGTTATTTGGTATGGTGCTAAAAACAAAAACGGAAGGACCACAGTGTTGTGGATAAAGACGCTTCAAAAAATTGTTGAGTTTGAAGTAACCAAAATACTATGTTCAAGAGAAAGATTATATTTACAGGTACTTTTGTATGTAATTTAGGTTAAATTCACACATATTTTGTATGTGTGTACTTTTTGTACATAACTAGAGTTTAGAAAAGGGGTTGAGCTCTTGTTTATAATTGTGGGTCATTAAAATAGATAAGAATTGATTTCACAAAGAAGAATGTACCTAGTGCAAAGTGTGGAGACAAAGGAGACAGCTGGTTTTTAAAGAGAAGAGGGACTGAGCCTGTGTCAAATGCAGTGAAACTTTTTTTTGTAGTTCAAAACTGAAAGTTATCAAGGCAGTCTTTGACAGTAAGAGGCAAATCAATGTGACTGAAAAACTAAATAAAAGGTAAACAATTGCATACTAGAATTGGATTGCTTTTCCAAAAAGGCTGGCAATGGCCGCACATGGGTTTCCTGTTCGGCATAATTTTTACGATATGGAATGACATGAGGTGATTGATCTTCAAGGTGGGAATGGTATGAGCAAGCTTCTACTTCAAGCGGGATGAAATGGCAGGAGGGAAGGAACTCTTGATGAATTAATTTAAATTTTTTAAATAAAGATAAATTCTCAAACTTATCAAATAAGAATGATTTAAAGTGTTGATCAACATAAATGGAACTTGAAAAAAAAGAATATCCTCTTTTCCTAGTTTGGCAGGCAATTTTCCAGTAGAGGGCGCCACAAGACTGAAGGATGGTACCTACACACTGCACGTTCCTGGTGGTTCGTCAAGTGAAGCCATTTTATGACTATATACAACATAGTAAATAGTATTTTGAAACTCAATCCGATGCAGTAGATTGAAACTATATAGAAAGAGTTTCATAAACATACACATACGTCTACAGCCCCACAGTAACCCAATACTGATCGCAATGGGATCACTGGCTTAATTTGAACTCTCAAAGTATGTAAAACTAGCTGGCTTCTCTGGAAGCCTGATGATACAAAGCAATCTTGTCTGAGCTGCAGGACACATATGGACAATAGAAGCTGTTTCCTTGGAAACAACTATGTGAAAGCTCTTGGAACATCTTTTCCCTGGGAGTTAATTTGTTTCAGATGGGGAAAGGTGATTACTTATGAGAGAAAGAAAAAGAGACACAGAAAGAGAAGCTCATAGGGCCCACCCCCCATCATCACTATATATATATATATATAT
>NW_012267325.1:4806648-4846825 GCF_000151885.1 Dipodomys ordii
CAGCACCACATAAGCAAAAAGAAAAAAGCTGGAAGTGGCGCTGTGGCTCAAGTGGTAGAGCTCTAGCCTTGAGCTGAAGAGCTGAGGGACAGCGCCCACGCCCAGAGTTCAGGCCCCACGACCGGACCCAAAAAAAAAACTACTAGAAATGTATTCTCTTCCTTCCTAGAGGTTTAAACTGTGATTCATCTGAAAATAAAAGCTGTCCTTTAGTGCATTCATGAAAAAAGAGAACTAATAGTACACATAAGACTTTTTAGAAAAATTAGTGACAGCTATAATTCACATATTCATTCAGTGAGAATTCTTGAGTGCTTACTTGTTTAAGTATTGGTTCAATTGCTTGGTATGCCGATAAATATCTACTGAACAGATAACCTCAGCTGGGATTAGACTTGGAATACAACCATCATATTTCATTCTCTTGGGTGACCTAGACAATTCATGAATTTAGAGCACAATGCATACTGGCCTGCTCAGATCACACTCCATCAATGACCAACCCAACTTCAGTCTTTCACCTCTTTTTCTCATGTCCTTACTGCTCTTCTCATTTACTAGTACCTAGTTTTCTAACAAAACAGTGTTTCTCTTTCAACTCATCTTACACACTCCACAGTAAATCTTCCTAAAGTACTTATTTGCTCAACTCATGTACCAGTTCAACATATAAAGTATAAAACCTAAATTTGACATTCCAGACTTTGGTGTCGAGACTTGAGTGCACTGTTTTAACTTTTGACCTCTACAAAACCATCATGCAAACTATATTCCAGAAGCTTCAAATATTTGCTTTCTTTCAAACAGTCCATGAAATTTCCTAGATTCATGAGTTTCTCATAGTATTTTTTCCAGTAGGAATATTCTTCAGTTTCCCTTCTTCAACTTAAAACTAGTTACCTGAATTGTTTTTCTCTTTTATCATTCTTCTTGCAATAGCTAATTTTGGTCCTGACATTTATTATTACATGATGTCTACCTGTTTTCAGATGCCTAAAGAGGCATCTGACAGGGAATTGTCACCAGATTGCAAATGTCTGCATGAGCCGTTTATCTCAGCACTGCACTACAGAAGAGAATCTACTTCCAGGTCACACATATAGCTACAGGAATGAATCTCCTTCTGGATTGCACATGCAGCTGCTGGCAAAATTTACTCCAATTGTAAACCATTGAACTTTGAGGCTGAACTTCTCTGGCTGCTGATAGAAGTCACATTCATTTCACTGTCACTGCAAAGGGAAGCTCCACACTCTACAGCTTGCTTGAACAAGGTAAGCAAATGAGCCATTAAGAGAAAAGAAGCCAAACAAGACAGAAGTCAGTGTATGTCTGTAATATAATCTCCAAAGGGACATGGAATCACCTTTGCAATATTCTCTCCATTAGTTGAGAGTAACTTAAGTGGAGATGATGATATAGGAAATGAATATTAGAAACAAATTATTTGGAGCCAACTAAGATGCAATCTGCCAACTACCCTCTTCAGTTGTCTTTACTATCTTCTTCCTCCCAGGAAAAACAAGTATATTTTGATCTCTGGATTCCCATGTTAGTTGTTTATCTTTCTTTTTCTTTTATTTAATTTAACATTATTTACACAGGGTCTTGCAATATATCCCAGGCTAGTCTTGAACTCATAATCCAATAGCCTCTGCATTCTAGGTGCTGGGAGTTCAGGTTTATACCACTAATAAAGTGTTGTTGTTGTTGGTATTGTTGCTGTTGTTGGGTATTGGGAATCAAATCCAGGGCCAGGTACATGCTAGGCAAGTGCTCTACCACTGAAATACATCCTCAGTAGTATCCTTTTACTTGGGTACTATTGTATATACTAACTTCTTATATGTTTAATTCTTAATAGATTTCTAGTAGTAAATAGATACAATATTTTACCCACAGGAAGACTAAATATTGCCAAATAGTTTCTAACCCTGTCACAATTCCTCCTAACATGGGAGACAGATGTTTCGCCTTTTACAAAACCAACATCATCTTTCAAAACACCCCATGGAAGAAAAACTGTAAAATGATCCCACCCTTGTTTCACTTCCTAGACTGAGGACATGCCCTTCAATGTTAAATAATGTAGTCCATTTAACAAGCTCTTTTCCAATCAAATAGTCTTGAGCTTAAGAACGAGCTCTAATGGTGTTCCGTCCTCATTTATACCACTCCCTACCAAAAAAAAAAGCATTTGTCCCATGGTCATGAAACAAGTATACTATGGGATTTTTTTTTCTACCAAATAACATCACAGGAGTATGTTTAGTTGGCAGATTCTAAGACAACTCCTAATGGATCCAACTTAGTGGCCCTCGCTTCCTAACACTGGCAACTGTGCACATATCTTGCTCTTTAAGTTATTCTCAACTAAAGAGCAGATGGAAATTCTGCTAAAAATTAGTCTGAAGTGCTCATAAGATTAGTATTGGAGCTCATACTACCCATTATGGAAATCTAGATCCAGACATTAGTTAATCATAAAACATAGTCTAAAATAGACTATTACTACTCCATTACACAAAATATGAAAAAGAACAGTAATAACTTCTCAGATATCATATTAGTTGAGGCAGGGATTGTGTTGTACACCTATAATTGTAGCTACTTAGGAAGTGAAGGCAGTAGGATGAGGAGTTTGAAGCTAGCCTTGGGAATATTATCGAAACTATCTGAAAAACAAAAACAAAAATAAAAAAGGGCTCAGGAACATCGTTCAAGTGGTAGTTTGCCTAACACCTACAAGGCCCTGGATTCAATCCACAGTACTGAATTTTAAAAAAAAGCGATATTATATTCATCAAATAACAGTTTATAATTTTAATGTTTATTAATAATAAAAAAATTTATGCTTTTATTTTCCAAATGTGTCATCAACAATTGAAAATATTCTTAGCATATATTTTTTACCTATGTCAAAAGAATATTGGCCAATTACAAATCTATTATAAACAAGTTTTAAATGACAATAATTATTTTCTTCTTTAAGGAATTATTTTCTTTAATACCACTGTGCTAAGTTTTTTCTTTAAAACCCATAAAAATAAATGAATAACCAAACAATCATTTTATTATGTCTGTAATCTTTACTAGTTGTACCAAAGAATAGCAGCATTGTACTTGATTTGAAATCATTGATCATTTTCCCCCATCAGTGTTGTCAACTGATAGTCTGGTGGAATTGTGTTGTTACAGATACTTTCAAAGAACAGCATTGTCCACATGATACCCCAAACTGTCATAAATTAAATGCAGCATCTGCTGCTGTTTAAATAGAACAATGGTTTAAAAGTCTCACATAACATATGCAAACTTCAACAAACATATTTTTCCTCAAATAGAAGAGCTATAAAGTGTAATTCCAGAAAAAAAGGAGGAAACCACAAAGTCCTTGAATTCCCTCTGAGATTGAGTTAGAATCCAGATCTTCCTGAGTTCACTTCTTTTTAATATTCCGCATCAGCTCTTTAGTTGATCTAGTTTCCCAAAAGATATAAGTTTTGCTTTCATAATTCATTTCTAGTTTGGCCTGGAATAAGATAGCTTACCTCCACATTCCTGGCAAGAAACATTACTTTGCTGGAAGAAAAGTTCACCTCTTAACTGAACATTTGGCTTAAGATCAGGAAAAAAAAATAAGATCTGATTTCTTTTACACTTGACTTCCTTTTTCATGTGAGCCTTACACAAAATCGTCTTTATTCTTTAGTTTGCCTGCTGGACTATCATAAATTATGTTAGTTCCTGTTGATCCATCACCCTTAGGAATTCTTAAACATAACCCACAAATAATGTAACTTTGAATTATTGAAATCAAACAGTTTGAAAATTCATTGATCTCAAACAAAGAATGTGGATTATGCCTCTTCCCTTCCTAAGAGGCCTAATGTACCAATTGCCTTTAAACTGGTATTTGATTTTCCAGGCTTACAACTAGTGCCAATGTTCTTTTTTATATAATATTGCTGACTCAGTTCTAGTCTCCTATTTTTGCCTTCTGGGCCTTCAAAGTTCCCTGTCCAATTTTTCATCTGCTATTAATTTATAAACTACTAATCTCCTAAGAACTCTCCATCCTTTCTTCATCCCATCTCTGAACAGTTTAGGCGGGAGGAAAAGGCATGGAAGGAGAAGGAAGAGAAAACTCTGGATTCTAAAACACACTTACATGGACAAAATAGTTATATTTGGACTAGATCAATCTTAAGTTTCTAATATGGCAATATATGAACAAGACAAATGAACTATCTAAGTTAACATAAATACTGTTCATATAAAACAGACCAAAAGATCGTATTATTTTAATTTTAGGATAAATTAAGAGAAAACTAAGAAAAGATATTTAATAAAATTAACCAGCTAAATGATGGGCTTTTTTTCTTGGTTGACATTGTAGAGTACAAAATGCTATGTTTTATAAGATTTCTTCTGCTTTGGCCCACTAAGAAAGAGAGAGACAAGGAAATCTATTGTTCCCTGCCCCAGAGTTAAACACCCAACATGGTCCAGTACGAGGTCTTCAGCACTGCAGTCTCTAAGATACTAATTTAGTTGATCTGAAGTGAGGTTTTACTTAGGGGGAATAAATAAGACAGGAAAAGAATGACGATTTAAGTAGTAACAATGCAGTAATTTCTACAAAGTGTAGGGTAAAGGAAAACAAAGCAAAACAAAACAAAATCATTGGGGTTAAGTGAGCAAAATTTTAGTTATACCTATCATTCCAGTGATCAAATATAGGAGCTTGGATACAAGTTTGGTTAAAGAACTGGAGTTCAACATAGACAATATATACATATATACCCACACAATATAGAGACAGGACAAATGAGAGGGAAAGATTGTTCATTCACTTGTGGACTCTTTAAGACAAGATCCCTGAGGCCAAGACCCTAACCCTCTAAGAAAAGGATCAACCAGCTGTTCTCAGAGTCCCACGGATCTTACCTATACGTCTGAGAAGCTGGACAGCAGGTAGTTGGTGTTAGTATTTCTGCTATTACTATTTAGGATCAAGGAGTATAACAAATAAACAGATCACCTAAAAAGTGAGGATTTTGACCATTCACTGTAACCATCAGCTGCTGCTACCAAGATCATAAGAAATTCCATGTCAGCAAGATTAGAAAAAAAAAAAGATAAAAAGTATCTCTCTTCTTCTTCTTCCTGGTTCCAATCTTTCTTTTCTAGAAGAATCTAATGAGAGAAATGTAGTTTGCAGGGTCCCAACTCCAGAATCATGAAACAGACTGTGGAAAGCTAAAAGGGATAGAATGGCTTGAGGACCAGCACAGGAGGAGAGGACAGAGCAGGTAAGGGATGCACTCTAGCTAGAACATCTGGGAGTGAGTGGTAGTCAGCAATGCAGTTTGGAAGCTGGAAGGATGCTTAGGACATCCAAGAGGTCAGGAGGCCCTTGATCTTCTTAGACCTCACGCATCTGGTTCCGACTTCCTTTTCCCATACTGTTGAAATTGCTGTCTTTCCTGAATCCCGTTGATAAGATATCAATTGACCACAGACAAAGTTAACTATCTGACCCTCACATTCATACTTTTCATGAGCTGGTTTTTTCCTTTGTTCCCCTTCTCTCTTCTCTTTAATACCCCATATGTTCACCTAAGTGTAACTATTCACCTGACTGTGACATGTGACCGTGACATATTAGTCTTTCTACTAAGCTAAAATTAGTCATTCGGAAGAGAACTGAAGTACCCCCTATATCTGAGCTTGAAATGTGTGGTTCAGCACTGGGTTTCCAGTGTTCCTTGTGTTCCTTGGCTTGCTCTTTTGGTCTCACATTCTTCTCCCTTGCTCACTCTCTGCATCAGCCATAATTTCCCCTATATTCTTTCAGGGTGTGGCATTGGATCTTCTTCTGTGGCAGTGGTGGTGTGTGCAGGGGTAGTTCTTCCTTTCAGATTTCCACAGGATTCATCATTCACTCCCTCTGGGTTTAAATGGAACCTTTCAATTAAGCTTTCATTGACTGTTGTTAACATTGTGTGTCATTCACTCCGTTCTCCCCATCCTTTCTTAGCTTTATTCTTCTACATTATTATTGTGTGTTTGTGTGTGTGTGTGTGTGTGCATGTACACACACATGCAGGATGCTGGTGAGGAAATCTGAAGCTTTCAAAAGCTTCAGCAACTGCTCTACTAGTGAGCTATAATGCAAGCCTTTTGTTTCTTCAAGACAAGTTCTCACCATGCAACCCAGGCTGGTCTTGGACTTGTGATCTTCTTGCCTTAGCCTCCTGGGTGCTGAGGTTGCAGGAGCAACCTTATCTTTTCTCTTGTACTATAAAATTTATCTCCTAACATCTGCTGGCCATGAAAGCATGCTTTGGAACTGTTTTGTGTAACTGTATGTCTATTGCATATGGTAATAGGATTGGAATCATAGTAGGTCTTGAAAGTTATTTAAATGAATGAATTAGGACTTGGAGGTTGGAAAGTGGAGAGGAAGGAGAAAGAACTGATGTCCTATGTTTACCCTTTTGATGAATGGGAGAGATCAAGTATTCATTTCATGTAAATGGTAGAAAGAACTAAGTTAGTGTCAAATGTTTCACCTCAGCCAATTCATGGCACCAAAGTACATGATAGAGAGAAATAGTGGGTCAGCAAGGAGTGCTGAAATGAAAACAGGACATAATAAGGTCAAAGCCAGATTTCTTGGGTGACCAATAAAGTAACAATGAAGAAGCAAGTCTGCTGTGACGAGCCTTGAAATAAATTTAGACATGTCCTTCTCAAGTTGTGATACACATAGAAACTGCATTTGTTCTGAGACGTGATCTATATGTTCAAACTCTAGAAATGCTTTCACTTTTTCTGTTGTTATATTAAATTCGGTTTGGGAAGCACTAATTTTTAAGGATTGGGGCATTTTAAATGTGCTTTTAATATGTTCTTATGCACTTCTACAAAACAACATTTAAGAAATAAAATGTTGGGCTGGGAAGGTGGCTCAGTGGTAGAGTCCTTGCCTTGCATGTATGAGGCCCTGGGTTTGATCCTCAGCACCACATAAACAGAAAAGGCCAGAAGTGGTGTTGTGGCTCAAGTGGTAGAGCGCTCGCCTTGAGCTGACGAGCTGAGGGACAGCGCCCAGGCCCAGGCCCAGAGTTCAGGTCCATGACTGACAAAACAAAACAAAAAAAACGAGAAATAAAATGTTGCTAGGCGCTGATGGTTCACACCTGTAATCCTAGCTACTCAGGAAATTGAAGATCAAAGCTAGCCCAGACAGGAAAGTCCCTGAGAATCGTATCTCCAATTAATCACCAGAAATCTGGAAGTGAAACTGCAGCTCAAGTGACAGAGCACTAGTCTTTAGCAAGAAGTTCAGGGACAGCACCCAAGCCCTGAATTCAAGCCCCAGGACCCTGACCAAAACAAAATGTCATCATTTTACCAGATTGAGTTTATCGTTTTTAGAAAGATTACAAATGAGTGATAAGAATCAGGATTAAATAAATATATAGGTGTAAATGGTCATTTTAACTAATTTTTAACTCACTACACCCTTAATTTACTACTTATCTTCTATGGCTCTGCACCACTGTAGTTTTCTCAGCTCTCACATATTTAATATTAGAATTATACTATTTATTGTGGCCAATCATGTTATATCATTGTTTGCTATATTATCTTTATTTTTTAATCTAAGTGCACTAGGAAAGTTCTATAAATACGATCTTCAGTGCATCAGATACACACCTTCTAATCAATCTTTGGAATAGTAAATCACCTATGAATAAATCATATCTTAATAGTCAGAAAGATCCACAAGGCTTTCAGATTTGTTTGTGAAAAGTTAGAAGTAATGGAAACTATAGTTGATTACTAAAGTAGAAAAAAACTTAATAAAGCATTAAAAAAGTCTTATTTTTATTCCGGTTTTATAGACTGGATTCTTATTGTAAATCATTCAGATGATAACATTTTATAATTCAGTGAAAATATCAGAAAGATCTTTAAAAACATTTTTCTTGTGTGTGGTGCTAAGGATCGAACCGAGTACCTTAGGTATGCTAGGCAAGCATCCTAGCACTAAACTATAGTACTCCCCAGCCCCAATTTTAAAGCTCATGAATATTAAAAGAACAGAAACATTCATATTAACCAGACCCACTAGACATAGATGAAACATATAGTATTCTTACCTTATTTATGGACTATACACAATTTAAATTAATTTGTAATCGATTAATTTTTTTTTGTCTGTTGTGGGGCTTGAACTCAGGGCCTAGGCACTGTTTGTGAGCTTTTGTATTCAAAGCTAGTGCTCTACCACTTTGAACCATAGGCTCTACTTCCGGTTGTCCAGTGGTTAGGTGGAGATGAGCTCATGGGCACTTTTCTCCCTGGGCCTGGCTTGGAACCACAATCCTCAGATCTCAGCCTCCTCTGAGTAGCTAGGATTATAAGCATGAGCCACTAGCACCTGGCAGTAATTAATTTTTTAATTAAAGAAAATTTCAAGAGCAACATTTTCATTCCTGTGCATATTGTGCAGCTCAGTTGACTCAAGAACCTCTCAGTCATTCCCGTATTATCAAGTTTATAACTTCTTGCATGATCTGTTGAATGTTTCCCTATCTTTAATTTGGTGAAAAATATGTCTGCCGGAAGGATATGGTGTCCCAAAGGCAAAGTAAGAGTCAATGTGCTTATCTGCTGTAATAAAATAAAAATTTGAAATTTGCTGAAATATGGCATGTCAATAGTGGAAGCTGAGCTGTGTTGTGGGGTAAAAAAATGAGCCAAGCATTCACAGTACAGTACTGAATTCTACACATCCTGAGTTTTCTTAGTTTTTCCTGAACTGCAGTCTCTTTGCAACTATACACCCACAGACATCAAGGATCTACTGTAGTTTGATAAATACTCAATTTACAATCCCAATCCTAAATGCTTTCAGAAGTACTCTTTTTTTTAATCAATGGAAGAATCAAAATAACAGGACAAATGTATATTGTCAGACTTGATATGCAATATTAGGTTTGACTATTGAACTAGTCTAATTATCTACTTACCTGCTCTATAATTCATCCAACATTTGTTTTCCATATACTGACGTTTGGAAAGATAGGAGGCCAGGATAAACATTGACTTCCTCATGCAACTTCTCTAAATCATAACTCATCCTTTGAAAATATATGACATTTATCATAATAAAACTATAAAGGAGAACAAAAGACTTTTGGTGCTCAATGTCACAAATAGCTACAAAAATTATTTTAGTAAAACTTAGGAATGAAAATAATTACTTGGGCTTAAATCAAGAGAGATAAATGTGTTTTATGAAAGTTCTTTCATGCAGTTGTCACATACACAAATGCTATAGATATTCCTTTTGATCAACAGTCTTCTCCAGTAGAAAACATATACTACATGAGCAAATAAGTTTCTCTTTTTTCCTTGTAAGATTCACTGTTTTATCCAGAAGCTACATGTTAAAAGCCAACATTCTGTACATTCTTAATTCTTATCAAATATTTTTTTTGGGTCCGGTTGTGGGGCCTGAACTCTGGGCCTGGGCCGCTGTCCCTCAGCTCTTCAGCTCAAGGCTAGCGCGCTATCACTTGAGCCATAGCGCCACTTCTGGCTTTTTTCTTTTTGCTTATGTGGTGCTGAGGAATCGAACCCAGGGCCTCAGGCATGCAAGGCAAGCGCTCTACCACTGAACCATCTTCCCAGTCTCAAATATTTAAAAATCTCCTGCTAGCATGTTTTCTGTTAAATTGCAAAAGATTTTTATTAGAATTAAAATTAATAAAATAGTGGAAGTCTATGTACAGGTATTTTTCTTTAATTATTTTAATATTCTCCTACACTGGACATCTATCTGCAGGAAATTATTTTCTTAGGGCCTAGTTACATGGCCACAGGTGACTTAGAACAGTGCTGGAAAAGTAAGTAAACAATGCAGGCAATATGTTCTTCTGAGGATTGTTTAATTCAGCACAAGAATTAGTTCTTAAGAACTGCACAGAATCAAATTCCAAATTCTTCTGATTCTCAGTTTTAGAACTCATACCATGATATCTGATAGTCACGACTAGTTCATATTATTTACCACAAATCTGAAAACAATAGAACTTATACTGGTACTTAGAAATAAAGCCAAGAGTTGAAAGAAAGCACACAGACTGGCTCCAGATTTTGAATATTTTTTTTTATTTCTGATGTGACAGTGTTCTGTAATTTTCAAAGAGCATCACAACATCTAGAAATTAATGTGTTTTTTAGAAGGAAGATTTAACAGCTGATCCAAAAGCAAGAGATTCACAAAGAAAATTCAGTCATGTCCTCTGCTAATCTATATAAAGCCAGATGGATTTGCTCACGCCTGGAAGTCTGCCTCAGGATAGTGTTTTATTAAAAGAATGAGTCCAGCAATCGCAACAGATTAATTTTAAATAAATTATCTAGTGGTCTTTGATGGGATCCTGAAACAAAAAGGCACTTTAGGGAGAAACTAATAAAATTTGAATAACTTTCGAGTTTAATATATCAATATTAACCAATTGGATCTAACAAATGTTACTACAGTGATGTAAGATGCTAATAAGAGGAAACTGGTGAAAAGCATCTGGCTAGTGTTTGTACTATCTTTGTAATCATTTTGTAATGCTAGAGCTAAAACAAACCATATTTTAAAACACATTATCTACAGAAGATTATTAGTCCCAAAAACATAAAAAAATGCATTGGTTCTTCAAGAAAAAGTGATGGAAATTCAACATGTTTCATTTCTCTTTTCCTTAGTGTCTTAAACCAAGACTTCAACAAGGCTCTAAGCCACATGAATACTGAAATTTGTTAAGTTTTATTGCTGAAGTTTTATCCTAAGCCATAGAGTCCTGAACCATGAAAGTTTCCCATTTCTGCTGAATGGTTGTTGTTCCATTGGTCTCACAGTATTTTTGTTATTCATCCTGTTTCTTAATTTGATCCTCTACAATTCTAGCTTGCATAATTGATCAGCGCAGGGTCCTCGATTACGAATGAGCCAGGGACTACACACGTACTTGTATTATAGAAGGTAGCATATTGTACCATAATAGCATATTGTACCATAATTTTTAAAAAAACTAATCATATATCTGGATATATGAACAGACTGGATATTAATGCATATAATCAAAGAAATTGTAAAGAAATACTTTCAAGCCAGGTGCCTGTGGCTCATGCCTATAATTCCAGCTAATTGGGAGGCTGAGATCTGAGGATCATGGTCCAAAGACAGCTCTGGCAGGAATGTCTGTGAAACTTTAGTTACAATTAACCTTCAAAATGCTGAACATGGAACTGTGGCTCAAGTAGTAGAATGTTAACTTTGAGCAAAACCCTCAGGGACAGAACCTAGGTCCTGAATTCAAGCTCTAGAACTTGCACACACACACACACACACACACACACACACACAAAGAAAGAGTGAAAGAGAGAAGGAAGTCAGAAAGGAGGGAAGGAAGGAAGGATGAGAAGAAAAAGACATACCTTCCAAATGTTAATCTAATTTGAAAACTGTGAAAATATATACAGAAACATATACACACGTGTATGTATATATATATATATGAATATTTCAAAAAAAGAATAAAATTCATCTCCATTTGCTATACTTAATTTTTTTTTTTTTTGTCGGTCGTGGGGCTTGAACTCTGGGCCTGGGCGCTGTCCCTCAGCTCTTCAGCTCAAGGCGAGCGCTCTACCACTGGAGCTACAGCGCCACTTCCGGTTTTCTGTTGGTTTATTGGAGATAGGAGTTACACGGTCTCTCCTGCCCAGGCTGGCTTTGAACCGCGATCCTCAGATCTCAGCCTCCTGAGTAGCTAGTATTACAGGCGTGAGCCACCAGCGCTGGCTTGCTATACTTAATTTTTAAAATTTTTCTTTCTATAGAAAAAATATATGCTTCAGATATGCACCTTTTCACAATTACATGCTATTAACAGTGAATGATATACAGTAGACTCACACTGAATTTGTAAATTGAATGAAATCTAAATCCTGCATCTTTAAGACAATGGTGTATCTGAAGGGATAGCCACAAAGCAGAAGACCAAGAAACAAACCCAAGCATGATCATGGGTCTCAGTATAAACTGAAAGAGATACAGAAATCAGGGTTTCTCTCAGCATGCTGTACTATTAAACTGACAGTACATGCAAAAAGCCATGAATATAAATATAAAATAACAGGAATCATGTTGAAGGACAAAATCTGGGGAAATATATACATTAAAATAAGTAATAAATATCTTAGGGTTATAAACTATTTAATAGATCAAGAATCCACATATCAATGTCTGTATAAATGAATTAATGATGAATGGATGAATTAATAAATAGGAATGGTCCCCCTTACCATAGAATGAAAACTCTTTTTTTTTCCCCAGGGCTGAGGACCGAACCCAGGGCCTTGCGTGCCCTTCCACTGGGTTAAACCCCCAGCCCCAATCTTTATTTTTTTGTCAGTTGCGGGGCTTGAACTCTGGGCCTAGGCACTGTCCCTGAGCTCTTCAGCTCAAGGCTAGTGTTCTACCACTTGAGCCACAGCACCACTTCCAGTTTTCTGGTGGTTAATTGGAGATGAGAGTCTTGCGTACTTTCTTGCCTGGGCTGGCTCTGAATCTTGATCCTCAGATCTCAGCCTCCTGAGTAGCTAGGAATACAGGTATGAGCCACTGGAACCCAACAAAAACTCATTTTAGTTGTTGTTTGTGCTTGTCCTAAGGGGTTAGGGCTTGAATTTAGGGACTTGATACTATCCCTGCGCGTTTTTGCTCTACCACTTCAGCTACAGCTCCATGGTTATTTGGAGTTAAGAGTCACATGGATTTTCCTGTCCAGGATAGCTTCGAACTGTGATCCTTAGATCTTAGATAAGAAATACATTGGTGCCATTGGTGCCCAGCTAGATCGCTAAGTCTTGAATGAAGAAGGAAAATAGAAGTGGAAATAAAGCATTTGCCAACTGATTAAACATAATTAAATGCAAGGTGAGATTAAAGTAAATGTATGGAAAAATCTTAATACTGACTCTAATAATAATAATATAATATATATAAGTGCAGTGGCTCACATCTATAAACCTAACTACGTAGAAGGCAGAAATTGAAGGATCATTGTTCGAGGCTGAGATAAGCACATAGGACCAAATATTCAAAAGTCTTCTATGGCTAGTATTCTCACCATTCAAATAGTATACCATTTGTAGTTTCCCCACTGTTTCTGGATATCCTACTCATTTTATTTTCTTTTGGATTTTGCATTTGTAAAATTTCTATTCACATGGCCCTAAGCCATTGTCTCCTCAGCACACAGTCAGACTATTAATGAGACCATCCAAGGCATTCTTTATTTTTTGTTGCAGTAGTTTTCCTCCCCAGTATTTTCCTTCCAATTTCCATCTCCCTGCTTTTATATTGTTTAGTTTTGTATTAGCTTATTGAATCCGTTGTTTAAAATGTCTGATAATTCTAACATTCCTATCTATTCCTGTCAGATTCTTGTGCTTGCTCTGTTTCTTTGAACTGGGTTTTTTGGTTTGGTATGCCTTTTAATGTTTTCTTAATGGCCAGACATAGTGTACAGTATACACGATGACAAACAGGTCCTCAGCTACTGCCACGGCCAAGTCTAGAGGAGGAGATGTGTCCCTCACTTCTGTGCTTGCCTTCGTCTTGTGGTGAGACTGTGACTATACAAAGTGGACTTTATACTACTTCTGCTTCTTTCACCTCTTTAGATGGCACAGAATGCTAGAATGAGCTGTATTTGAGCACTAGCCTTCTTCCACATGGGTTAGGCTCTTATTAAGCCATAATAGCTTGAGCTCTGACAAAGTAGTTTACTCTGTGGTCAGGTCTTATTCATAAACAGAATGTTCCTTGTGTTTCAAATGTCTTCTTTCCTTTCTCTCTTCCAGAAGAACAAGGAGTTGCGATGTATTATAAAAGCAGGTCTTTTAATATTTAGAAGAGAGGACAAGTGCAAAAAAAAGGGTAGGGGCCCCCTGGTGACTGAGCCCCTGCAAGTTCTCCACTCTCAGAATCGTCCATGCTGAGCTTCTAGCAATCCTTCATTCACAGGTCTGGCTGCCCCTCCCAGACCCTGGTTCCTGCGGTGGTGCTCACAGCTTCTTTTCCAGTAAGTCGTGACTCTCCCACTACCTGGCTCCCAGTTGAGCAGACAGTGGTTAGCCCTGTGACTTCTCTTCTCTGGTGGATCTAAGAGTTGCTGGGTTTTCAATTTGGTCAGCATTTTATTTGATGTGAAGATGGAGTAAGGACTTCCCAGCTTCTTGTCTGAAGTACTAGAAATTGGAAATCAATTGGTTATATTTTATTTATTTATTTATTTTTAATATATATTTTATTATAAAGATCCTGTACAAAAGGGTTACAGTTATATGAGTAAGGTAATGAATACAGTTCCTATGGAGTATTGTTACCCCTCCTTTGTTTTTCCCCTGCCATCTCTTCCTTCCCCGATTGGTTATATTTTTATAACCAATTGCTTACATTTTTAATGTTAACCTTTCTGTTTGTACCTCTACTCTGGCATGCTAAGAAAGCCTCAGTTTTTCTCATATTCTCTTTCCCATCAGAGGAGAGAAAACTGTCTATAAAAGGAAAAACAGAGTTTTAGCCAGTGGAAGGAAGATAGTGAGACTAAGGTCACAACTTGATGAATTAACTAAAGAGAATGTAGTATAAAGAAAGATTTTGAAGATTCTGAGCAAAAAAGAATGCCACAGATGTGTCAAAGTCCAGCAAATAAATTTACAAAAAAAAAATGGCACAACTTTCTTTCAAGGATGATGAAAACAAATATTTCATTATTCTTAGATAGAAATTGTTATTTATGATTAACCAGAAAAGGAACCATTAGTTCACAGAGGTTAAGTGATTTACTTAAATTTCCAATGTCGAATTAGAGTCAGAAGGTCCTGACAGTGCAGATGCACCAATAACTTATTAAAATTCCATTTTGAATATTTTTATCTCCCTATACAAACAGTAAGCTAAGAAGCTTCCTTTGACAGAAGATGTATTTCTTGAATCATTACTTTTTTTTCTTTAGAAGCAGAGTTAATTTTTCAGGTTTTTTTTTTTAACAAAATTGTCTCTGTCTAAAATCACTTTTAAGAATGCCACTAAGCCACCACATCACACTGTGATGGCTCTGGAACTGGAGTTTTAAGATTTCAGGCCCAACCCCCTAGGATTTCACATCAGGTCTGCCCACTTGTCTCTATACAACAAATAAATGGATATTAATGGTGAGAGGCAGAGAAAGGAGATTTATTACTTGGCATGAATAGTCGTAGCACTTCCCCCCATCTTCAGCCATTTTGTGTGTGTGTGTGTGTGTGTGTGTGTTGTGTGCAGTCCAGGGGCTTGAACTCGGGGCCTGGGCTCTGTCCCTGAGTTTCTGTGCTCCAGGATAATACTCTACCATTTGGGTCACAGCATCACTTCTGGCTTTTTGATGCTTAATTGGTGAAAAGAGTAATTCATAGCCTTTCTTGCCTGGGCTGGCTTTGAAACATGTTCCTCAGATCTTAACTTCCTGAGTAGCTAGGATTACAACTATGAGCCTCAGGAGACTGGTAGTCTTCAGCCATCTTTGGGATACAAGAATGAGTTGTAGGGTTTAAATAGGAAACTGGGAAGAGTAGAGAAAGAGAAAGTGGAGAGAAGTATGTATAATTGCTAACAATTCATGTCAAAATATGGCTGGGTTGATCATTAAGTTTTGTTTTAGGAAGGGCTTTAGAGAAATTATCGCTGTCACTATTGGTCAGCATAAACAAATCCTGTCTGATTGATGGGTAGTTTGTCCTGAACAGCTCTGTTGTTCCTTAGGAGTAGCTTCCGCTCCTTCTCATAAATATATTATCCATCCTATCTGTCCTGATTCTAATGTTACTGTCAAGTGACTGCAGATAGAATGGCTTAGAGCAATGATGAATACAAAATGGAGGCAGGAATGTCAAGCTTTTCTCTTGCTTTTAGTTAATTAGTGGGCTCAAGAAAACAGTCAGGGCTTTGGCTAAAAAGCAGCATTTAAGCACCTCTTACAGCTTTATTGTCGACCTTCCGTTCTCCACAGCCATTTCTCCCGATCAGGAGAGGACTTTTGTATTAAACACTACTTCATCTTGATTATATTATACATGATATGAATATACATTTGCACACAGGAAAGCAAGAAGTGGCATTTTATTTCAAGATTATCATGGTATCAAATGAAATGATATAAATCATGGGGAAAACTGCATTCTAATACTATAGGACCTGCTGAAACCAGAGCACTTATTCAGGAGACTTGCTTTTGCACTACAACGATGAAATTGTGCAGATGCATAATGCAATAAATTAAATAATATATCAACTAAGTACCATTAAATCTCATTTCAATATACTACACTTGATTGCTAAAATGAAGCTCAGAGTATACACTGGGGAAATCAAGTTGTTTTGAACTTAGTTATCTGGTCCTTAAATAAATTATGCTTGGCTAATGCATTTCCTTTTGAACAAAATTTTACTCTAGACAAAAGAAGATTCTAATAATATAAATCTTTTATATAAAATAAGATTACCAAAATTTGATCATATCACAATGAGGAATGTAATCATTCTCTAGGTCAGAAATATGATCTTGATATGCTCAATTAATAAAACAGGCATTATTCTGGAGTAAAAACAGCACTCAAATGTATTAATTTTTTATTTCTTGAGAAAAGTGCTTGCTCTCTCTCTGTCTCTGTCTCTCTGTCTCTCTGTCTCTCTGTCTCTCTCTCTCTCACACACACACACACACACACACATCTCTTTCTCTCTAGTTCAAATTGTCCTTGAGCCTCTTGGACTCTCTGTATAGCCCTGGCAGGCTTTGAACTTGCTATCCTCCTTGTCAAGTACTGGAATTACAGTGTGCCACCACATTCAGCACATTTCATCTTATTAGGAAAAGTGAATTATGTATTAGTGTTGTCACTAATTGTTTCCCTTGTATGAATTATTTGGCCATTATTTTGGTTTACCAGATTTGAATTTCCCAGTAAGAAAAATCAAAGTCCTATATATTGATTTTAAATTGTCTGAACATTTAGTATCATGTAGAAAGAACTTACTGTACGTATGTATGCTAAACATACATTTCATTTTTTTTGTAATAATCTGTAAAGAGTTTCACCATCTTTTACACACAAAAAGCCAGGAGTTCAGACAGGTTAAGGGCTATGCCAATAGCTATTAGGTTGTTGGTGATAGGATCAGAATGTGAATTTGTCCCTCACTCTTGACAACCCATTCCTTTACTGTCATTACACATAATAGTTTTTATTAATAGTACCTCTTGCCCACCATTGAGATGATACTCTTTACTAAACTTTTTTATTCTTTTTCTTTTCTGATTTTTGTTTGTTCAGTTTTTTGGGCACTGGTCTTGGGTCTTGAACTCAGGGCCTGAGCATTGTACCTGAGCTTTTGTGCTCAAAGATAATGTTCTACCACCTCCGGCTCCACTTCCAGCCTTTTGGTGGTAACTTGGAGATAAAAATCTCATGGACTTTTCCTGCCACAGGTCTCAGACTCCTGGGTAGCTACGATTATAGGTAGGAGGCACCAGCTCCCAGTCTTTACTGAACATTTTCAAAAGAAGAAACACAGGCATTAATTCCTCTTGTCTTTTCGGAGGAAACAAAAAAACTCCCTGACACACAGAGGAACTTATCATCAAGGGAAGTCAACTGATATGTCCACGGACAAGGCAGAGTATTCATGATTTTGGAAAGGACATAACAATGCTACCTTGGAAATTGCAATAACTTTAGGAAAAGAATTCTGTCATCCCTGCCACTAGCCCACTTACCTAATCTAGCTGTAATGGCTCATGCTTACAGGTCTTTCAGACACTATATCATTTCTGCTAACACTTGCATTCTAATAATAATGATAGAGGGAAAGCAGAGGCGCTGGTATATGTCTGTAATCCCAATCCTGAAGAGGTTGAAGCAGAGATTGCCCAGGACAGCCTGGGCTGCATAGAGAGAACTTCTCTCAAAGACAAACGAACAAAAATTAGAAGAAAAATACATATATTTCTACTGGGCGGGGGAGTACAAGAGAAGGGAGGGAAAGGATAGTGGGAGAAAAACAAAAGAGTGGGTAACAATGTTCGACAAGAAATGTACTCATTACCTTGCTCATGTAACTGTAATCCCTCTGTACAGCATTTTTACAATAAAAAAATGTGTGTATGGTAGAGAAAGAAAAAAGTTGAACTGTAGAACACCAATTACTTCCTGATGGTCCCTAATTTTATTCAAGAATATAGAGGACTTCAAATTATAGACTACCTTCATTGAACAAATGGAGGAGCTCAGGGATACCTAGTGTTCTATGCACAGCCCCAATAAAAGTTTCAGCAAAATAATTTGCACAGAACCAGCTATTTTACAAAATCTTTTTTGTATAAAAAATAACATTAAGAATTATACCAATTTTGCTTTGAGTTCTAATTTCGGCTAATAGAATATCATTTTGGAAAGGTTTTGAAAGAATAAAAAATTTTATAACATACAACTAGTACATAAAAATGAAAGAGGAAGAAGGAAAGAAGGAAAGAAAAGAAAGAAAGAGAGAGAAAGAAAGAGAGAGAGAGGGAGGGAGGGAGGGAGAAAGGGAGAAAAGGATGAAGGGAGGGAAGGAGAAAGGGAGGGAAGGAAGGAGGGAGAAAGGGAGGGAGGGAGGGAAAGACAGAAATGGGAAAAAGCAAGGGAAGAAAAGGAAGGAGGGAAGAAGGAAAAGGAGAAAGGGAGGAAAGGGAGGAAGGAAGGAAAGGTAGAAATGAAAGAGGGAGAGAGAGAGAGAGTAGTCTCATTGTAGCACAATTGCACTGTTGGCAGATATTTTTAATGCTAAACCCTAGGACTGAATGTTCGAGCTACTTACGAGAAATGCCCAGGAGCAGTTGGTCTGGGCCAGGACCTTGCTGAGGCCTCCACAGTTGGCGGAGGAGTGGTGGCGAATTGTCAGTACAGTGGAAGCTTTACTGGAAAGCCCAGATTGGAGGTGAAGGGAAATGAGATGGAGGAAATGAAACGGCTCTATTATTCAAATGTGCTGCCGACAAATCTTCAGTTCTGGAAAAATGCACCCTGGGTTCCAGGTAAATGCATTAGGTTAACAGATTCCAGGTGTTCTCAAAATAATTGATTTCATTCAGGAAGTACATCTGAAGTACAATAATGTGAGTGTGTGTGTGTGTGTGTGTGTGCGCGCGCGCGTGTATGAAAAACAATAGTATGAAATAGTGTGAACAGTTTTCGTTTTCGTTTGATTCTGGAGTTCTTCCCAGTTCCAAATCATCAATAGTTTATTTTTCATACATTTACAAAGTCAGCTTTTTCTAAGCCATAAGTATTGCTTAAGAAACTGGGAGGTTAATGTGTAATTGCTCTGTTTACAATGTACACTTTACCTCAGAGGTTTTCTACAATCTCTTCTTCCGCCAATAATCTGAAATCAAATTACTTACATGTCATGTGGAACAACTTCACATGTCTAATGCTTTATGACTTCACTGTTTTCTTCAGAAATATTTCCAGACCTTATCTAGATTTGTAAAGTTAAGCACATTACAAGAATTTACAGAAAATTTCAGAGCAATGCATTGTCTTCTAAAGTAGAAAATTCCAAGGTATAGAAAAAAAAAGCTATTATCTGCTCAGTTCTTTAAGGAAAATAAACAATATAACCAAAATTGAATGGTTTTTTTTCTTGTTGTTGTTGTTGTTTTAACTATAGAGGAGTGTGTGCAGTGGTGGAGGGAAAGGATAGTGTGACAACACCAAAATTGAATGTCTTAAGTAAGTTTTAAAGCAACAAAAGCCATTTTTTTTACTGTAACTTGCATATTTCTATGGCTGTCCTTGGATCTCAGCCTCCCGAATAGCCACATGTACTTGGCTTCTTGCCTCTTTCTTAAGAGTGCTTGTACCAAAAGAAAAATCTTCGGTTGGAGAGAATTCATCTTTCATAATTTCAGTTTCATTACAGTGTGATGGAAGTAAAATATAGGAAAGGAATTTCCTAAGTTGTAGTATACATGAATGTTCTCACCTTATATAAAAAGAGACAGAGTAACTGTTCCTGCTATCAAAGATCAAATATACAGAGAATTTGTATCTTTTTTTTGTCTCAGGGTAATTGAAATTTATTTCTATGATCCTATGACTGACTAGAAGGAAAATAATAAATGATAATCCAAACTAAAGTTTATTCTGACCTGAACACTGAAAAAATCCAAAGAAGACTATAAGCATCTGGATGAAATCATGAGCATTTTAGCCCATTTGAAACAAGCTTGAAGCATCTAGCAATGCAGCACCAAGCAAGACTGGGGCAGAATTCCAACTCTCTTCCTCCTATCTTACTCACTTGATCTAGAACCTATGCTTACTTTTCCTTTTTGGCATTTTTAATGGCAGGAATACAGAGGAGATCTTTCTTTTCCTTCATCATGCCCTACTAACTACTTTGGAATTAGGCTAGCTGTGGCAGACCACACTGAAAAGACAGTTCTAAGTGCTATGATTTTCTTTTTATATGCTAAACAGACTAAGAACTTCAGGAAGTGGGGAAAGAAAGGAGCCATGGGAAATGGGAACTCTCTAGGCTGTAGTTTTGGCAGAGAAACCTCATTAACTCTTCTCCAATCACTTCTTCTTGGTAACTGGACAAATGCCTCTGGTTTGCAAAAATACAATCTATCTTAAAGGAAAAAGAGAAGTAGACAGATATTTTCCCAAATATTAACTCCTTCCAGTTAAATACACAGGTAATATAATACATTCTCTTAGCATTAGTGAGTTTCTGTGTGGTTCTTTCCATACTTTACTGTGGTATTTCCATTTTTGAAGCTAAGTTGTTTTTCTATTTTTGGCCTTTTGTTTATTTATTTATTATTTTTTATCATCACTAATTCCTTGTTTGGTGTAATCACTTCACTTTTGGCTACATTTGCTATAGATTACTTGAGGATGCCTTGGAAATAGGAATTATTCTTTACAATTTAGTTCAAAGAATCAAGTTGAAACCATCTTTAATCAGTTTAAGTTGAAGTGTTCAGCTCCTCATTGTTGCAGTTTTACTCCTGCAAATGAGAAACAGAGGGCTGATGATAGGAAGGTATGTGATAGAAAAATACTTCTCTTTGACTTAACCCAGTTCAACTCCTTCAATCTGGTGTCTAGAGCAATACCCTCTCTAGGTACCTTTCCTGCCATTGCACATGTCTTGTGCTTCCATTACAGAAATGTCTGCATGGGAATGCACATTATTGATTCATGCCACCTAACTTTCCTTTCAAAAATATATTCACTGGTGTTTTCGTTTTTGTCTTTTTTTTTTTGCTGGTCTTGGGGCTTGAAGTGAAGGCCTGGATGCTGTCCCTGGGCCTATTTGTGCTCAAGGCTAGCACTTTACTACTTCTGGCTTTTTTGAGCAGTTATTGGAGATGAGAGTCTCATGAGAACTTTTCTGCTCAGGCTGGCTTAAAAGGTGATCCTCAGATCTCAGCATCCTCACTGTGTTGGGTTTTGTTTGCTTGTTTTGTTTAAAAATAACTACTCAGCTCCCCTCTTTGCCATTCCAACATCAAGTTTCGAGATCTAACTCAAATTCAGTATTTTCATAAAGTGGTTGATTCACTTAAAGCTAAAATTTCCCTTTCTTTTCAGGCTATCCACACCATTTTACAGCTATAATAAAAAAAAAAGTTGTAGTGCACCTGTTTGAACCAGACATTGAACTGACCTTTGAGTATGTGCTGACTCACTTAATCTTTATAACAAGCTCAAAAGATAAATACTAAAAATTTCCAGTACATACAGATAAGGAAAGTAAGACACAGTGAATTTAATAACCTACCCACTTCTACTGCGAGTCGAACATTGTTTATGCAGGATTTTATAACCATATCTTAAATTTGAACTCCATGAAGTTACATTCAAAAGTTTGTTTAGATATGCAAATATAGTTCTTTCAAATTAAAGGAGCTCCAACTCTACATTTGGTTCTTTTAAGTACTCAGTATCCTACAAAATAGTTACACATAATGCTTCAGAACATTAGGTACTGCGTACCTGTTATAAAAAAAATGTACATTTAAAAAATCTTTAATGTGACCATTAACACAGGATGTCTTAACTAAGGGGAAACATCTAAGATAGTAAATAATAAGACAGTAAATAAATTAACCAAGGAGGGATAAAGGAAATCACTGTTTATGCATTGGTCATCTGAGCTATCTTGTAATCATAATTGGAATGCAGAAGCTCATAGGCAGACAACAGTACTTACCATGATACAATAACAAAATTGTATTTTTCAAAAGGAAGCCCATACAAATAAGTCTCATTTGATCAAGGTCAATAGTTTTGGTCAGTACATCAGAATAATAGTTTTATGAAGATCTAAAATCACTCTTTAATTTTAAAATTGAAGCTTTTCTATAATTTCCATAGAACATACAGAATAATGAATATGTATTTTGTTTTGAATTACATTTTAAAAGAGCATTTTAGTCTCTGTTGGAAGGTATTTGAATTCCTTTTTTCTAACGCTGGTTTGGCATGTCAGCAAATATAATTTAGGCACCTGAAGTCATAGGGCTCTGATTATGCCAGACAAATGTTCACATACACATTTCTAATGTTCTAATCCATTTTTAAAAAGCACATTTCATGTTATCGTCTCTAGAATTTACTCATTTATACACACATCAGAATGTGAAGCCAACAACCAGCCTTTTCAGAAAACCGTTTTAATTCTTTTCAAGTTCTCATAAATATTCAAACCTCTCATTCTTGCTGACACTATTTTCTTCAATAAAGTCAATGAAACTAATATTCATTTATTTTAGGAATGGTCGCCCCTGATAACTAGACTGGTCAAGAATATCTGGAAATATGAAATGAGTCATTTAAAACAACTAAGGACCAGGTGTGACATCTTTGGAGAACAAGATTACAGTCTTGACATGGCAATGAGATTGGCTTCTGTTTACAATTCTTCATGATATTGCAGTCTTGTCATGAAAATAAATTGCTTATAGTCCTCTGCCATTTTCCATTCCTGTCTCATCATGGTAATAAGACATCAGGTTTTTAACATTCAATATATTCTGAGATGCAATTTCATATAAAGATGTGTAAGGTACTAAAATATTTGCAACCCGTGTGTACTCGCATATCCCACTTGCGTTCATATTTCTGAAGGTATCACCTTCTCTATCTAGTAATAAATGAAAATTAAAGCAAAGTTCTGAAATATGAATGTCTTATTGGAAACAAGATGATAACTCTCAATCTTACATTCACCCTAAAGACATAAAAAAAGTTTCTTCTAAATTTAGGGATGCCCCAAAGATTATCTTGTACACACAGAACATTTACAAAATAGAATGGGAAAAGGCAGAATATTATAGTATACTAATAATTTTTACAGAAACATGAATGTTTCTACTTGGTTAAGTTACTCATTGTCACACTGTTACTACCTGAAGTATTCTCCTGAACCTTTTCCCATGGTCCTAATGTGTAAGAAAATTTCCTTTTTTGGGGGGGGGGGAGTTCCAGTCGTGGGGCCTGAACTCTGGGCCTGGGCGCTGTCCCTCAGCTCTTCAGCTCAGGGCTAGCGCTCTACCACTTGAGCCACAGCACCACTTCTGGCTTTTTTCTTTTTGCTTATGTGGTGCTGAGGAATCGAACCCAGGGCCTCATGTATGCAAGGTAAGCTCTCTACCACTGAGCCACCTTCTCAGCCCCAGAAAATTCCCTTTTAAAGACTAAGAACATATCCTTAAAAGCAACCAGCCTAATCAAGCTGAACTTAACATGATGCTTTCAAATTCTAAATTCCAAAGATGAAGAAAGAAAACACATTAATATATGAGAGATATATTTACCCCACAGGCAAAAATTAAGCATTTGCAAATGAATTTAGAATGAGAAACCATTTGAAATCATTCTACTATTTAGTTATATAACTGTGGTCAACATACTTTGTCCTCATGAGTTACATTTCTGCAAAAGGCAAATAAATATAAAATCTTTATAAGAACTGCCAGCCTGTGGCAGGGATGACAAAATGAAATAAGATATAATGCATGAAAGCATTTCATAAGTCATACAGGACTAGGGATCTACTTGATGGCATGTAAACACAGCACCTTAGGAAGAAATCCTGTATGTATATTCATTAGTTAGGGTTTATTTGAAGTGTTTACTAAAACAAGAAGTGAAGATCCATAAATTTCCCATCATTTTTGTCATCTAATTATCACAAAAATCTGATCACTTGTTTCAAGGTTGGCATCTGTGAAATGACTGTATTTTGAAACTTGTTTGAGGTTGTTGTCAAATTTATTCTACCTGTAAAGTTATCCCAACTGGGTTCTTAAGAAGTATAGAAGGGAGCTGGGAAGGTGGCTTAGTGGTAGAGTGCTTGTCTTGCATGCATAAGGCCCTGGGTTCGATTCCTCAGCATCACATAAGCAAAAAGAAAAAAGCCAGAAGTGGTGCGGTGGCTCAAGTGGTAGAGTGCTTGCCTGGAGCAAGAGCTGAGGAACAGCGCCCAGGCCCAGAGTTCAGGCCCCACGACTGACCAAAAAAAAAAAAAAAAAATAGAAGAAGTAGAGAAGGCTGGATGCCAGTGGCTCACGCCTATAATCCTAGCTACTCAGGAGGCTGAGATTTGAGGATTGTGGATCAAAGCCAGCCTGGGCAGGAAAGGCTGTGAGAGTCTTTTTTCCAATAAACCACCAGAAAACTGGAAGTGGCGCTGTAGCTCAAGTGGTAGAGTGTTTGCCTTGAGTTGAAGAGCTGAGGGACAGCACTCAGGCCCAGAGTTCAAGCCTCACAACTGACAAAAAAAAAAAAAAGTATAGAGCCAGACACTGGTGGCATACACCTATAATCCTAGCTACTTAGGAGGCTGAGACATGAGGATCAGAGTTCTAAGCCAACCTGAGCAGAAAAGTCCACGAGACACTTATCTCCAATTAACGTCCAGAAAACCAGAAGTGGAGCTGTTGCTCAGAGTGGTAGAATGTAAGGCTTGGGCACAAAAGCTCAGGGACAGTGCCCAGGCCCAGAGTTAATATTACATATAACATTATATATAATATATAATGTGTATATGTATATACACATATGGAGAGAGTTTGGGATTCCTGCATAAATAAATTAACTTCAATAAAGACATAGTTCCATACATTAAGTTATAAAGATAAACTCGGGTTTCTAAAGGAAAAATGTTTCCTAACTAAAACATAAATACTACGGTTTTCCAACTTTTATAAAAATGGTTCAAAATTAAGTTTCAAGAGTGAGATGTTTCCTTACTGCTTCCTTCAATGAACTGTTGACAAGTCTTTGGAACATGGCAGTATTAAATTTGGCTTTCCTCACAATAAGGCTTCTTCTGTACAGATTGTTAAAATCTGGTCACCACACGACCATAGATCCAGAATGCTCATTTTTTTTGTTCCAAAATGTCATTGGAAGGGATTTTATTCTTGCAACTGCATAAAATTTACAGTAGAATATTTGTCAAAGCAGAATGCTGAAATAGATCTGCTTTGATTCTTTAGTAAAGAGAAAAGAAGGGCAAGAAGCCGCAGCTTCTATTTACCCTGGCATTAACTCAAGATAAGCCTTAAAATTACTTTTTGGTGTACAAACAGTGTGGTTTCCCCATCAAAAGGTTATTTATTATAAAAGGGCTTTATTCTGTGAGACATTGGGTACATTCACTTTTTAATTACAGTTGCCAAACTCTAGGCCAAGAGGAGGTCAAGAACGTGTCTTTTATGATGCTCTTTTTCCTGATTATAAAAGTAATAACAAGTGTTACCCTATCACATTCTTTCTTAGAGAAGTCTTTCAAGTTAACTACACTATCCAAAAACAAAACAGCTCTAAACAGATGCCCCCAATTTTCCACTTTAATATCTTGAAAGCTTCTTTCAACACTTACAGAGTTGTAAGAGAAAATTTGGAGAATAGCAATAGGATTGTGTTCTTGTTCTTGTTGCTGTTGTTATTGTAGTTTTATTCACATGCATCAGTCTCTGAGTGAATGAATAAGTAAATAAGCTTTTACATCAAACAATCTGTTTCATTTCCCCTCATCTTGCCAAATCGCTGAACTGCAGAATACAAGGATAATCAAATGCCAATTTTATGCTGCTTCATTACTGAGAGTTGTGGGGAAGTATCTGGAACCCAATGTCTAAATGTGAGTTTTTCACCTAGTTTTAATCATGAAAGATTGATAGTCTATTTGAGATAGCAAGTCTGGTTTTTCCCCTCACTATTGATTCTGATTTTCCACATCTTCCTATCTATTCAATTCTTATTTCACATAAGGAAGGTGAACAGATCTTCACATAAAAGGCTATCATTTAAGGCTGAGACTCTGATACCATCATATAAAAGTGCAGGTCTGGAATATCAGCCAGTGTGAAAGAACAATCTTTCTTCAGTTCACAAACCTTCCTACTACAAAGTCAGAGTAAAACTTGAGGAGCAGAACCTTGGGCTCTCTTATAAGAGCCACAATAGAGACAAAATAAGAATGTGGGCATAACTGTTCATGTAAAAGGGAGAAGAGCAACTTTCGATGCAGGACAGGGCTGGAATAGAAGGCACTACTTTACTCTTTACTCAATCACTCAAGTTTACCCTGAAAAGGAAGACAGGATGTGCTCAGGTACAATGATAAGAGGGACTGGGATGGAGTACTTAAAGATAAAAGCTCTCTAGTGTCTTGCTTCTTTTTTGGAAAGTTGACAGGCTGTTTCCTAGAATCCACTGTAAGATCATGATTCAGCCCTCACAGAGGTTTGAAATCACCAGACTAAGCAAATTCCCCATGACCTCAGTGGCACGCTAGAAAGTTCTTAAGGGCTGGGAGAGGATACAGAGTTGAAGATAACATTGTTGGACCATGGCAAATCATCAGAGCACTAGCGTAGGATACCCAGTGATACAAACACATCAGAAAAATCTCCATGGGGACAGCCTGGTCCTCTAACAACAGCCAACGAGGGAGCAATGCCTTGCCAAGAAGGGGGTGACTGTGTGCCATGCATCATACTGCTGTGATAGGAAGAAAAGAAAAAGAGAAGGCTCCGTGAAAGTTTGAAATGACAATTTAAAACAAAAGAAATAAATATTAGCTGACCATGATTAAGGTTTTATTCTTCTATTCTCTTTTCTCCTTGGTTTAATCAGGGCAAAGTATACTTGAAATCACTATATGACTCTTATCACAGAAATTATTCTCCAAGTTCTAGTGAACTCTAAGCATACTGCAGTGATATTCTAGGAGATTGAAGCAGATCTTGTTGTTATTCCCAGGCTAAGAGGTGATGGGGCGCGTGGGGAGGAGGCAACTTACTGATTTTTGAATAAAATCTCCCAGTTGTAAAAATACACATCTATATTCTCCTATCCCCCCCCAAAATGAGAATATTGGAATCAAAAATATTAATTTCAGTAAAATTGGTTGTAATTTTACATACAATTTAAATAAAGCTATAAAGTATGCTCATAGGTATATTTAAAATGACCCAATAAAAATATTTGGAAATAGTTAAGAAAAATTATTTTTAAAAAGAATACCTTTTTTTTTCTGGTACTGCTACTTGAACTTAGAGCCTCGAAGTTGACCAGATTGTACTTGGACTATACTTCCCTTGGCTTTTTGCTGGTTTTATTAGAGATGGAGTCTCTAAAATAATCAAACTGGCTTTAAACTGTGATCCTCTGGAATTTAGCCTCCTGAGCAGCAGAACTGTAGTCAAGGGTCACTGGCTACTGTCTGAATAATATTTTTGAAAATAATGGCATTAAATTAATATCTATTATAAAATATTTCCAAGTATTGATTAAATAGTAATGTTTCACATATTGTGGTAATCTTTAGTTTTTTTTGTGGGGGGGGGTCAGTCGTGGGGCCTGAACTGTCGGACTGGGCACTGTCCCTCAGCTCTTCAGCTCAAGGCTAGCGCTCTACCACTTGAGCCACAGCACCACTTCTGGCTTTTTTTGCTTATGTGGTGCTGAGGAATCGAACCTAGGGCCTCATGCATGAAAGGCAAACACGCTACCACTGAGCCACCTTCTCAGCCCCCTTATTTTAATTATTTTTATGGTAGCATAAATATAATTATTTTTAAGGTAATTATATTAGAGAGCAAAAATGTTGATATATTTTACAAATTTTCTAGGCTAGATTTATATTTTCAGTAAATGCACTTATATAAATGCATAATTTCCTGATGATGGAGAAGTAAATAACTCTTAGATATCAAGTTCTTAATCTGTAAAATAAGAACTTTATACTGAATGATAGCTAAATATTCAAATGCTTTAAAGTTCTGTAATATAGGGTTTCTTTAAAATTTATTCACATTAGTCTTTATTACTTAACATTAAATGAGCAGGAACAATTACACACACTATTGCATTCAAATCTGTTACACTACTGAATTTCAGTTATTTTACGTTCTGTGGAATTTCATATAACAAAAATTAAAGCTTTGGTTCTGAAGAGGAAAAAGAAAAATTAAGCTTCATGATGGAAAAGAAAGGCTCCATATAGCCATCTGGTGGCCATTTAGGAAAATACAACCGGATCCATTCATCTACATCAGAAAAGTTGGTGTGGTTAAAAAGCGATCATTTTACTCTAACATAATACTCATATAATTCTAAAAACAATACAAGGCCTTTTAATTCTTTATAAATATATATGGATGCATTTCATATTTTGACTTTTTAAATATACAGCTGTTTTCATTTTATTATGTACTAATTACTAGGAAATCCACATTGTTGTCTGAAATACTCATCATAAATTTTGTCAATATTCATTACAGATTATATCATCACATTTTCAAGATAATATATCCTATCATTTGTAAGCCATAATATGCGCTTAACCTAAAACTGTACAATTATCAAAGACAGTTTTTAAAGTGAGCACAGAAAGGGAGAGAGGAAGGGTGAACAAATGCAATCATGCTATTCAGTATACACTATGTGGAAAATGGCCCACATAACTTGTGGGGAGGGAGGAGAGGGAAAAACCAGGGGAAAGTAAAGGAAGGGGTGACATTGTCCCCCAACAGGAAATGTACTCATTACCCAACTTATAAAATGGTAACCCTTTTGTACAGCACATTAATAGTAACAACAAAATTATTTAAAAGTCACATTTCTATAAAATACCATTCAACTAGTATGAATGTATTAAATACTGCTTTGTGTTAGGATCCATAATTTGATGGAAAAACATTGTCTCAGTTTCATAAAGAAAGTTCATGTAGGTATTACTTTCCGATAGGTTAGCCCACTTGCAAAATTTTGTCGATTTTTGAATTTTTGTGTGAAATCTTTGTATTCAATGCAGCTTTTTCTATCCATAGGGGGAAAGCAATTTCATAATTTAAATCTATGACAATGAGATGAAAAAATTATTATGATCATTTTATTGAGACTTTTATAGGCAAAGGCTAAATAAACATATAAATTAACTGGAGGAATATTATGCTATATGTCTAAGTAGTAGAAGAAAATAAATGAAAAGCTATGAAAAGTAACATAAATGGTATATTTTCCCCCAAAAATATTCTCAATGTATTACAATGGAAGGTTTTATCTGAAAGCAATTTATGAAGTTACCAGTGCATTTGCATGACAAAAATTTTGTTAGTCATTTGTGCCATGATTACACGTGAGATTTAATGCAGTTTTATTTAAACAGTGAGAATTGTGTTACACATATGGTCCAAATGAAATCCTTGTTCAGAAGTGATTTTCCAATGTGTAATAGTCTTCTCTTGTGTAAGTTCATTGCTAGCCTTATGAACAGTGAAATTTTCAGTTAAAGCTCACAGGAAGCAATACAGAACCTGTAGTAAAGTGAAAACTTAGAAGATGGGAACTTAGAAGACAATCCCTTTGATAACTAAAAGAAAATTTTAAAGTAACCCTCAAATTTCGACTTTAATCTTCCCACTTAGAAATGTCAGTCTAATAATTACTTTCTTTTTTATTTTTTCCTTATTTTGGTCAGTCATGGGGCTTGAACTCAGGGCCTGGGCACTATCCCTGAGCTCTTTTGCTTTAAGTTAGTGCTCTCCCATTTTGAATCACGTCACAACTTGCACTTTTCTGGTGGTTAATTGGAGATAAGAGTCTCACAGGGATTTTTCTGCCCAGCCTTGCTTCAAAACACAATCCTTAAATCTCAGCCTCCTGAGTATCTAGGATTACAGGTGTGAGCCACCAGTGCCTGGCCTAATTAATCATTTCTTATGGGAACTACTGACTTTGACAATCATTGTGTGGGAGTCACATAGAGCAAAGATGATAAAAATGGGTTTCTTCCCCTCATGACTTCCACATGAAATTCTATTCTGTTCAAGCTAACAAAATATGGAAACATTAAATTTCAAGGATAGGAAAGAATAAGCAAATGTGTTTTAACAATTGACATCATATCATGATTTAGGTCTACCTAAGCATTTTGTCAAAAAATATTAGCATGGATGATTTATATAAAAAATTGTTCACTTAATAACATAATCAGAGCCATAGGGTATAACCATGAGGTATGTTATAAATGCATATGATAGCATTATATTATAAAAATGTGTGTTAATAAATGGTTAATAATACAGATTCTAAAGTAAGATGTTCCTTGTCTAAATGTCAACTTTATTGCTTAATGCCTCTCTCTTCCTGAAAATCACAAGAAAATATTGATATTTCTTTTATGTCAGAAAATATGCTGTGTATATGCATATACATTCATTATGTTTATTCTAATAGTAAATAGTCAACTTCCACACAGATCAAAAAACAGTTTTGTCTATGAGGAAAGCGTTAATATTTCCCATCGCTACATTAAATTCTTCTATTCCCAAATCTTTTTATAATTTCAGCATGAGCAATTCAATATATACTCATAGGTGTGTGTGTGTGTGTGTGTGTGTGTGTGTGTGTGTGTGTGTGTGTGTGTGCCAAGTGCCACATATATATGTAGAGGTTTGAACTCGGGCCTTGCACATTTTCCCAATCCTTGTTTGCTTTTTATTTGTCAGATAGGTTCTCACACATTTTGGCCTGGTCAGGCCTTGAATCATGATCCTCCCAATTTCTGCCTTCCAAGTAACTGTAGTTATGGCCTAAAGCACCATACTTAGCCAATACTTCACAGTGTATTTTAAGTTTTGTAGGATTTTATTTCACATTAATTGTGTCATAGCATATGTATTTATTTGTATACTGATTCTCTCACTTTATGCTGGTGAAATGTTGCTGTAATAATTTGCAATAGGGAATTAATATTCTTGACTACACATACAGAAGTACATTTGTGCATTCTACTACCAGTGGGCATGTGTGTTATTTCCAGTCAGGGAGTACAGTCACTACAGTCACTACAAAGAATCTTACACATGCAAGGTGGAAAATACATGCAAGATAATCTGCAAGATGTATCTAGGAGGGTAAATGCTGTTCACTGTATGTGTATCTGCAACTGGAAGGCAAGCATTTTCTCCCAAAGTAGTTACCGCAGTGTGTAGTCTCACCTGAAGCTGGAGGAAGTTTTTTAGCTACAAATTCTTTTAAGCCTTGAGGTTTTCAGACTTTGCAAGTTTTGCTAATTAACAAGTTAACTACTAACTTCACATTGTGGTTAAGATTTACATTTCCTTAACTACTAATAGAATTGGTCATTTTATTTAATGTTGGCCATTTATATTTCCTTTTTTGTTGTTTTATTTTTGTTGTTTTTGTACTGGTGTTTGAACTGAGGGCCCTATACTTCTTCGGCAGGTATTCTACCACTTGAGCCACGTTCTCAGTGATTTTTCAGATTGGGCGTTGGTACATTTGTCTAGGCCAGCTCTGGACTGTGATCCTCTTACTTCTGTCCCTTTCATGACTGAGATTACAAAGATGAGCCATTATACCAAGCTTGTTTGTTGAGGTGGGATCTCACTAACTTTGTGCCTAGATTGGCCTGCAACTGTGAGCCTCTCTCTTTTTTCCAAATAGCTGGAAAGACCAGAGAGACACCACCATGACTAGCTCTGCTTTTGTTGTAGGGTTTTTTTTTCTTCTTTGTGTCAGTTACTCAGGAAAGCACCTAAACCTTCAGGTGTAATGGTAAACTTCATCTAGTTCTTACATTAGTCTTGTCCATTTTTCCCTGTATGCACTATTTTATTTTTGGTGCTAGTCCTAGGACTTGAACTCAGGGCCTGAGCACTGACCCTGAGTTTTTCCCTTGCATTCTACCACTTGAACCACACTCTATTTTCAGCTTTTTGGTGGTTAATTGGAGATAAGAGTCTCATGGTCTTTTTTGACTGAGCTGGCTTCACACTTCAATTTTCAGATCTCAGCTTCCTGATTAGGTAGGATCACAGGCATGAGCCACTGGCACCAGGCATTATGCAGTATTTTTAAGTCTGTCCATTGGTATATATAGTTATAGTTTACATAGTGTAGTTCTTTTGCTTTTAACCTAAGTATATCATTGCATATATAGCACATTTCTTATAAAGAACATATAGCTTTATTTTTTTAAAGAGCCCATCAATCTCTGTACTTTAATAACATGTGTGGTACACTTATATTCAGTGAAATTATTGGTATGATTAGATTTAAGTTGATCTTGTTACTGTTTTCTATATTTCCTATATGTTACCATTTTTGTTGGTATATGGCTATCTTCTTTACATTATTCAAACATTTTTCTTAGTGTTTTATTTTTGTCTTGCTAATATTTCATGAGGCTTAAAGTCAGAGAACCTTTTATTCAATATAGAGATGTACTAGTTTTATATCACTGTAACAAAATGTTTGAAACAATTAACTTATAAAGAGAAAGGGCCTGATTTTGCTTGTGATTTTAGAGTTGATAACTCTAAAATATAGCTTCAGGCTTACATTGAATATGCTGAATAGCAACAGTGAAGAACATTTGGCAGAGCAAAACAGATCACCTTGTACAAAATTGAGAGAAAGAGACAGTGGTTCACCGTTTTCTTCAAGAACACACTCTAAATGACTTAAAAACCTCCCCATAGACTTCATCAGCCATGGTTCCGCTGTCTTCCAATAGTGAATCCATGAGGACCAAGTCTTTAGTACATGGGCTTTTGAGTGACACTCATTGAAATCATAGCAACAGGTTAATTTATACTAGTAAGGATGTTGAGCAGAAGAGAAGAAAGGATGACGTGCTCAGCTGTAAGTACATGTTGAACATATGGGAAAGAAACACGTGTGTGTGTGTGTGTGTGTGTGTGTGTGTGTGTGTGTGTGCACCAGAGGGAAACTAGGAGGACACAGAACTAGAGGGAATCAGGGAAAAACATACAACAGTGAGACCCATCAGCTGCACTGGACGTTGATCAAAACGAACTAAGCAACTCAATGGCTGTGGTGGATGGGAGGGAGGGAATGAGTGGGAAAGACGGAACAGCTGACACTATGCAAAAGGAAAGGATTGTACATATCACCCAATGTGGAAGAAATAACTATATAGTCAAAGCCCATAGAACTCACAAACTTTTTTTTTTGGGGGGGGGGTCTGGTCGTGGGGCCTGAACGCTGGGCCTGGGCGCTGTCCCTCAGCTCTTCAGCTCAAGGCTAGCACTCTACCCTCTAACACTTGAGCCACAGCGCCACTTCCGGCTTTTTTCTTTTTGCTTATGTGGTGCTGAGGAATTGAACCCAGGGCCTCATGCATGCAAGGCAAGCGCTCTATCACTGAGCCACCTTCCCAGCCCAGTACTCATAAACTTTATAGACTATGATAGACAATTTGCCCCATGAAAGTTAGAATGTGTTTGTGAAGGTAACTAAGCATCACTCTCCCACAATACTGTGAAATTTGTGAAGTTATGTAATTAATCACAATAAAGAATTTGAAAACAAAAATGTTCCCAGGGGGAGAGGGGGGAGGCTGGGAAAGGAGGTGAAGGGTAAACAAAGGAGGAGGCTGCAATGCTTGGTAAGACATGTATGCATTATCCTGCCCATGTAATTGTAACCTCTCTGTACAGTATGTTCACAAATGAAATAAAATTAAAAAATAAAAAAATAAAAAAAATGTTCCCAGGGTTGGGGTGGTAGGCAAATGTCTGTCAAATTTCCCCCATCTTCTATTTCCTACCTGACTTCTCCTTCTCTCCTCTTCCTCCTCATCTCTCCCAGAGCAGCTGGGGTCTTCTTCCGCTGTATGCAATTGTTAATTCAGTCAGCCAGAAGGAGACCTGAGTGTGAGGCACACTCTTTTTGTTTCTTGGAATTCTCTATTTTTTTTCTTTCCTTTCCTGATACAATTCAACCCATCCTTCAAGTTCTAGGTTTATTCTTGCTGGGGATTACTCCTAACTTTCCTAGGAAGAATTTGAATGCCCAGTAGAATTTCTAGAAGGTTGTAGAATACAAAATTTTGAAAACCACCAGGTTAATTTGTGGTGCCCAGAACTGCATCTTAACATTGAGGGTATGTGGGGGGGGGTTGTTTTTTGTTCTTTTTTGGTCAGTCATGGGTCTTGAACTCTGGGCCTGGGCTCTGTCCTTGTGCTCTTCAGCTTAAGGCTAGCGCTCTACCGCTTGAGCCACAGCGCCACTTCTGGTTTTTGAGTGTTTTATTGGAGTTAAGAGTCTCACAGACTTTCTTGCCTGGACTGGCTTTGAACCAGGATGCTCAGATCTCAGCCTGCTGAGTAGCTAGGATTACAGGCATGAGCCACCGGTGCCCAGATTGTTTTTTTTTTTTTTTTTTACTTACAAAGTGTTTGTCTTGAATGGTAATACTTTTAAAAAATTTCTTCATTGATGAAAGTGAACCAAGCAACTTGTGGGTGGAGATGGGTGGGAGGGAGGGAATGAGAGAGGATGAGGGAGCAGATGATACTAAGCCAAAGGAAATAAATGTACTTATTACCTAACGTATGTAAAGGTAACCCTACTGTATATCACCTTTAAAACAACAATAAAGTAATTAAAAATTTAAGAAAAAGAAACACATCTCTTCACAGAAATTTTCTTTCCCCTACATCCTTCAGGCTGGATATCATGTAGTTCAAAGAGGAGAATCAAGCCAAGGCCTGTAGCTAGGATCAAGACCAAATATACATCTACAGTACATTGGTGGACCAAGAACCAAGAATCTTCTAGCACTTTGTATATCTATCTCCGAAGAAGCAAATAAAGACACCAGAAGCCATTTACTTGCTCCATTTTTGGCCACTGGGAATTGTGGTGAAGTGAAAGTGAGACGTAGGGAAGAATATTAAACAAAATTAAATAAACAAAATTGAAAAAATTACCTGGGAGAGATTAATGTTAACTTTTGAATGCATTAGAGACTCAAAATATTTTAAATTCATTCTCAGAAAAAAACAACAACAAAAAACAATTTGTACTTGTGGTCCATTTGGCTTTGAAAACTAAGAGTCATATTGGATAATATTGAAAATAAAGTGTTTCGAGAGAATAGCTAATATGTCATTTACTCTGGGCTTACGCTTTTTCCTGAACTTTGAGAGCTTCTATTATTCAGGGCAATGATTAGGAACACAGGGAGATGAAGAAAAGAAGATAGCAGGGGTTTCAAGGCCAAGGCCTTAGCTCTTCCAATTGTGAAAGCAGACATGCCTGGGCCTGCATGGGCTGGTAGAACAGAGAGAGACCTATTTGCATCTGAGCTGGAAATACTGCATGAGAGGAAATATGTATTGATGAGCTTTGCTCATTGTCTGGATAAAAATCCTAAGTTTTGGAGGCAATGAAGGACACAAGTCCCTTAGAAATTCATCCTAAAGAAAAGAGAGTTATGTAACCTTCCTCAAAGAACAAGTTGGAGTCTGGGATTTATAGATTAGAACTATTGAGGTAGGTTACCTGCAGGGGAAGAATGCTAAGACCAACCCATTTCCTAATCATGCCCTGGGAAACACCCAGTTCAATCTCTTCCATAGTATTTGGACACTCCTGTGATTAATTTGTGTAGAGACTATAGTTAAGATTTTCCCAAGGCATAGGAAGAGCTCTAGACCAGTTCTAACCAGGTGGAGGCACTTGTGCAGTAGAACCACATGTGTTCTTAGTCTGACATTTTCAGAAATAAAAAGAGCCCTACTTAAGGCTCCATGCCTTATATGAAGTATATGCCTTGCCTACATATACTTAATATTATGGGATGGTAACCTTGGACATGTGCAGATCCTTTCCTGCCTAGTCATGATTCTTCATTCCCCTAAAATCATTACTATGCCCTCCTTTCACATTCTTCAGTATCAGAAAGCTGAAACTGTAATCACATGCTCTCTCTATAGCTCTTGAGCATAGCACCACTGGTTCCCTTAGCCATATACTTCCCTTTCTCCTTTAAACTCCTTGCTTAGCCAAAGATATGTTGAACATTTACCTGGTAGGTGTGAAAACAATTTGATGAAGAAATATCAACAATTAGTTCAAAGAAAAGTGGTTGATTATAAAAACTCTTATTTAATGAAAAAGACTAACAAGTATGGCTTCTGTAGAATGCACATGGATCTTACACTATGATACACAACTTTTCCTACACGTGTCTATTCATGTAAATTAATTTTAGCCTCTCAATTCCATGACCTCTTGTTGAAACTGTGAAATGATTTTATTAGTATGTTGGATTTGTCAGCCAAAGAAGAAAATGAATGAGTTAAGTAATGCCAGCGTTAGCTATGAAATACTAGGAGTAATTTTAATCATCTAAGTGACTTTTAATGATTCAATAATTTCTTTATATAATTTATGGTTATCAATGAGTCTTTTTCTGAAGTGAAGCACTTGTTGGTATTATAAATGTAAGTGTGGATTATTTTCCATTAAAAAGGTCAAAATTGGTCCACCTCAAGCTATACTCTGGTTTTGCCAAGAGCAGTGTGTTGGAGCTCCCATTTTGCTCTTTGGTGGCTGACTTTTCTGACTCCTACCTTACCCTCTACAATGGAGAACTGGCCACTCCTATCTCTTCCCTTTAAGGATTTGGAACCCCTCAAGAGGAAGAAGGTAGTCCTACTACTCTGCAAAGGAGGAAGTTCCTTTCAGCCACGATGTTGAACATTTACCTGCTATGTGTGGCATTGACCCTGTTCTCCATCTTTGTAAGAGTAATGGATTTGCTGGAAAGCTTACTGCAGAGCCCACTGCCTGTGAGCTGTGACATCACCAGAGTTCAAATGGTTAACATAGGGCCCCCACAGACCTTTCAGACCATCATCTAGAGTGGTGGAATTAAACACCTTCGCGTTAGCCAAACTGTGGACCACTGACTTCACCATGTTGAACCAGGTGTTCCATTTTCTAAGCTAATAGCACCCATTTTTTCTGATAACTAACTAGTACTAGGCCTGGAAGGAGCTGTTGGGATGTTCCTGACCCTAGAAAAGAGTCTGCTTAATGCACAATTATGAGTGACTTGCCTAAGACTGTGAGGCAGGGTCATTTCTTTCTCTTCAGGGTCTGTGGTATGCTTTGCTGTTCTTGGCAGAGTGGAACTAATATATCTGGGATAGGGACTTGGACTTAATGTGCTGAAACTGCTGCTAATAGAAGACGGTGATGATTTCAACTATACATTGTAAATATCTACCAAGTGTTCTTTTGACTACAGGTATCTTCTGGTCCATTTGTTTGGTGTTCAGTATTTTCCATAAGTGCTCCTCTGCATTTGTTTTTACCCAAAAAATATACTGTATTGGATTATTATTATGAACACGCTGTGGTAACCATAGCACCTAGATCCTCTGTGTTTACATAACAGTTGAGCTGTGTGGGCTGGTGATAAGGAGGGGGAGGAGGGCATATTTAGTGTCTAATGCTTCTTGTTTGATATTTTGAAGTTATTTCTCCAACATAGACTTATGTATTAGCATGTAATGTTATAAGGTCAGCTGTGAGATACCTGTGTCTGCTCAGGATATGGGTGTTATGGTCATCATATGGTGTAAAGGCTTTCTCTTATACAATAAAATAGAGTATACATATACACATAAAAAGAACACAGTGAAATAGAACTTGATAATTCAAAATACTGTATTTTCATGAGACTCATCTTCCTGGCAAAATGGTATCACTTCTAAATTAGGAAACCAAAGGACCAGAAATATTCTTTGAATCCACTATAATATAAATATAACTAATAATTGCATATGTTTTAATTTTTATTACTGCTCTATTGAGTTACCATAAAGGTAGTATTGTTAATAACAGGTATGTGTGCTATTGTTTATTAGGTCAGGAGTACAATGCAGGTCTTGCTGGACTAAACTCAGGATACCCCAAGGCCATGATCCTTCCTGGAAGTTTAGAAGACAACGTTCTCTAGAACTTGCCCACCTTCCCAGGTCCATATCCCTCCTTCCAGCTTCAAAGTAGCAATATAGCATCTATTTGGCTCTACTTCAGTCACCATGAATCCTACCAAAAATCTGAAAATGTTACCCCTATGATGTTAAATAGGATAGGGCCATCCTACAAATCTTTAGGCAGATTAACTGAAGTCTCTTCATGAAGGCCCTTAATTTTACATCCACAGACTCCTAAACTGTAGACATTGCTATGGTGATAGAGGATGCCTGCTAAGCATCCCTGGTGCTCAGTACTGGCAAATTAAAAAAAAAAGTATCTCATGGTATTTAATGCTTACTGTAAATAATTTTTGGTGTTACCACAGTTGAAACTCAATAGATGAGAATTAATAATAAAAATTTCCAAAGCATGAATTTCTGCTTAAGAACAGATATACTGAGTGTATCGATTAATGTCTAGGAGCAGGGAAACGAGTGTACTCAAAACACTGGATGAGTTCTTATAGCTATTAACCTCCCTGGAAAAAGTGCTAACACACAAGCTAACTTCACAACTGGTCTTAGCAAGCAGAGGGGGAAGTAAGGAATCAGTGTGGAAGAGAAGGTGCGAAGCACTAATGAGGCTGGGTGGAGAGGTTTGCGCTCTCACTGTTGTGTCATGTGATAGATAAAAACGGCTCCTGTCTCCCAGGCTGCCACTCCATCACTCCTCGCTACACTAACTTTGCTTAATTTTTTTTTTTTACTTTAACAACTAAGGATGTTATCACTTACACTAAGGTCACCGAGAGAGAAATACTGCTCTTGGTGACACTAATGAAAAGGTACAGTGGTGACAGGAGTTAATTGCATAGTTACCACACAATTACCAATTTATGTTCTACTGATGTGCACAGAGAATGGAAAAGAGCTAGTGTTTTGTGTACTGAGCACTCTGTGGTATAATATCATAGAATGTAAGAACACAGCTCAGCAGTATGTGACATTTTTATGATCAGGTTTACTCATATCAATAGAGGTTTAAGAAAATGCAATATTTAATTGTCGTATGTATGCTGGAAAAATAGTCCTAATAACAATAGTTAAGGTTTGACTTTTTTCCCTTAAACTCTTTCTGTCCTAATCATTCACTTCTCAAAAACTTGGTTGCTAGGTTTTGTTAGTTTGTTTATTGTTCTTTGTTCAAAGAACTGAGGTTTGGTTTTTTAGGCCTCCTGCTCTTATTCAAGGCTGGCACTTCATCACTTGGGCCACAGACCCACTGTGAGCTTTTTGGTAGTTCATTGGAGATCAAAGTTTCTTGGATCTTTCTGCCAGTGCTGATTTTGGACCTCGATCTTCAGCCTCCTGAATAGCTAAAAGTGTAAGTATGAGCCACCAACTCTCACCTTGTGGAGGACACAATTAGTTATAACTAAAAGGTGAACTTCTGCTTGATAGAAATTTACTTTTATCTTCTTTCTATAGCTATGTAATGAGAGCTGAAGTGTGGACTGTGCTTGGAACTCAGGGTAACATTTCTCAGGAGGTCAATTCAAGGGCTGGGATGTAGCTAAGTGGCAAAGCTCTTGCATAGCCAGTGCAACATCCTGTATTCAATCCCCATACAAAGAAGGAAAGAAAGAAAGAAAGAAAGAAAGAAAGAAAGAAAGAAAGAAAGAAAGAAAGAAAGAAAGAAAGAAAGAAAG
>NW_012267325.1:4850005-4864738 GCF_000151885.1 Dipodomys ordii
GCTTTTTCTGCTTATGTGGTGCTGAGGAATCGAACCCAGGGCCTCATGCATGCAAGGCAAGCACTCTACCACTGAGCCACCTTCCCAGCCCCTACTGATATTTTTTAATTCCCTTTCTCTTCTGTTACATATTGGAAGCTTTTTTTTATTCTTATAATGCTTAGAAAGCATAGCAAAGAACAACAGTTATTCATGCTAACATATATCTTCTGTGCTGCTTCCTGGAGCTAAATTTCACTAAATATATAACCTGACTCTCAAGTTAATATGGTCAAAAGTTTACCAAATGCTTCACTGACACACTTCATTGATTCCAGTTTGGGGGCTCACTTTTCTTACCACTATATATGCCCAGTCCTTTTGAGAATTTCAATATGATTTACAGACATACTTCAAGACAATGTAGCCTATTTCAAAAGAATATCCCACTTATACTTCAGTTAAAATTGGCTAGCACATACTCAAACAAACCCACGAGTTTCAGGTTAAAAAACAAGGGCTTCTTTTTCTCTCTCATGCATATATCCCTACAGTGGAGCATCTGGAGAATCTCTTCTACCACTGTGCTTAGTTTTGCAATTAAGACTGATAGAACCCATGAGCTGGATGATAATTCTGTGGATCAATTCCTTGCACACCCCCTGATAAACACTATAGGTGCTCTACCCAGCAAGGCAAACAACTATAGTTGGGACTTCTTGCAGTTTTGCTTCCTGAATCTAATCCTTTCCCTCATTCCATAGGAGATACCACACAGTAACTTATTCCCTATGAGCAAAACATTGGACATTGAGAACTTTGACCCATGGGAAATAATAGATGGAGGGAATCTCACACATACATTTCTCTTCTATTGTCTCACCATCGCCTTCCCCTATGTCAGTCAAAATCCAGTCAAGAGATCAAAACACTGCCTACAAATAATAATTTTAAAACCTTATAATTACATAAAAGACAGTTGTATTTGTCTACCTGAGCTGCTATAAGGAAATACTATCACAGACGGAGTGACTTATGCATGAAAGTTTATTTGATATAGTTTTGATGCCTTGATGTTCAAGGTCAAGGCTCCTTCCATTTTGTTTTCTGGTCAATTCTCTGGCAAGTAAAAGACAGAGCTCACCCAGCATGGGCAGATGAGGGGGATACATGCTGGTTGGGAGATATAAAATTTCTTGGTCTAACTCCTCACAATGTCTTTTCTCATTATTTGTCTATGAGGAAAAGAAAAAAAAAGGTGACTTTGTGTGTGTATTTCTCTTCTTGTAAAGACAGGAATCTTATCAAATCAAGGCCCCATCCTTATTATCTCATTTAAACTTCATTGCTTCCAAAATTTCCCTATTTCAAGTCCAGCCATACTACTATAAGCATTTTCATTTTTCCAACCTCCTGTCAGGAAACAGAATCCATCTTTCTAATCTGTGATTCTTGGTTAGGATATATGATTGACTTTGTTCAGTGAAATATTAATAAATGTGATAGAAACAAGATCTCTGGGCCAAGGGTATAGCTCAAGCATATATATGGCTCTGGGTTCAATCATAAGTGCCACATGATTAAATAAATAAATTCTTAATATTATTCTTAATGTATAATAGTACATTGATGCTTGTGTTCTTTCTTCTGGGAACACCTATGTCCACCATGGGAAGAAATCTTAGCTCCCTGGAGGATGAGAAGAGGGAGGCCCAGGATTCCTAGATGAAGTTCTAGACAAAAATCCAGCTTCAGCCAGGCTATCTCAAGATTATTCTGCTACTCCAAAACCTGTTAGCTCTAATGATCATTATTAAGTTGTAAAGTGACTTATTACTCTGTAAAACACAACTTACTCATTATTTGTCGATGCAAAATAATTGTGATTTGGTCATCTGGCTACAGACTATATTTCCTATAACCTCCACCTGTGGATTATATGTTCATGATCCGTTTCTGAACAATGAGGCAGATATGTCAGGTGATCATGCAGTTGTCTAAAGGGAGGTGATTCTCAAGGTGATTACATGACTCGGAGGCCACTCGCTCTGCCTCTGCCTTGCTATCTGGATGTAGATGGAAATCTTCTATTCAGGACAGTAAGATAGAAAATCAGAAAGTACTTGAGACCTGGAAGCATTGTTTAGCTGCCCTACCAGGTTTGGACTGTCTACTTCCGGACTAATAATATGACATAAAGTAAAATCCTTACTTTAACGCACTGAAGTAGATAAACCAAAATAATAACTTGAGATAATGGAGAACGTGAAGTTACTGAAGTTACTGATGCTTCCAGGTATTCTGGCTTAGACAAAAAGGTGGATAATGATGCCATCAATCAAGTCATCTAACAAGAAACATAAGTTTGGGGCTGGGGAGGTAGCTCAGTGATAGAACACTTGCCTTGCATGCATGAGGCCCTGGGTTCAATTCCCCAGCACCACATAAGCAAAAAGAAAAAAAGCTGGAAGTGGCGCTATGGCTCAAGTGGTAGAGCGCTAGCCTTGAGCTGAAGAGCTGAGGGACAGTGCCCAGGCTCAGAGTTCAGGCCCCATGACCGGATCCCCCCCAAAAAAAAAGAAACATAAGTTTAGAAGATTTTTGGAAATACTGAGTTTGAAGTGCCAATGAAGGACATAATAAACATTAGAAGGTTGCTAGTCAGCCAAAGGTACTCCTTAAAGAAAGATTTGTGGTTGCGTATAGTTTAGAGAATCAGCAGCCAATGTTTTGGTAGATAGCATTGTGAGAGTACATGGGATTGCCAGGAAGAGTGAGAAGAAAAATGTCTAAGAGAAAAATCTTAGGAAACACCAGTTGTCATAAGATGGTTGGAGCAAAGAAGTGAAAAATGTAGATAAAAGAATATTAAGAAGGTTAGACATAGATTCTGGTGGTTTTAATACAAGGATTGAGCATGTCCTTATTGGATTTACCAATGAGGAGGCCACTAAGGCCCTTTCAGAAAGCAGAGTCCACGGAGTGGAACAAACTAAGCCGGATTATGATGGATGGAGGAGTGAATGGAAGTTGTAGATAAGGAGACCATACATTGCCTTGGCTCCTGAATCTTGGCTGCAATGGATAAAAAAATGCAGGACCAGACAATACCAGAGAGCGACCAGAAAGAAAGAAAATTTTGTTCTTGTTTTTTAATTGTGTGTGTGTGTGTGTGTGGCTGTGTGTGTGTGAAGTCTGGAACTTATTTATAGCCTGCAGGGAAGATGCTATTGAAGAGGGGGAGTTTGAAGATATAAGAAAAAGAAATAATTGATAGAACAAGGCCAGGCCTAGGCAGGAAGGGCTTGGATCAAGAACACAGGTGGAGGGATTAACCTTAAACAGGAGTTGAATCTCCTCTTCCTGTGAAAGCGTCAATATTTCTTCCTGCGAAGAGGAAGGTGCACTTAGATCTACATGGAAACACGAGAGAGATACAAAGGGCCTGACTGCTCTAGTCTCAGCTTTTATCTACTGTCTGATCTTGATTGGAGGCATGTAAGAGATCAGGAAGGCAGAACTGGTGGCTTCACTCGTGAGTATTAAACCATAGCAGGAGTCCTGAGCCAGCTGCCGTCAGCTTTTGAAAGCGTTCACTACTCTTAAATTAATACCTACAAAATGCAGTGCTATCTAATCATTAATGTTTAAAACACTGTGGATTAAAACATAAAAAGAAACACTTTGTGCCGTTGACTGTCCATTCATTGCCTTGCTAAAATTATCAGTGTGCTCCAGAAGAGGAAATTTAAGCTAAGACACAGAGAGCAAATTCAAATGCATTGTATTTAATTGGGATGATTTAAGATGCTTTACTCTTTAACTAGCTCCTATGTATAAATTAACTATCCTAAGAAAAAGAGAGTAATTTGAACAGAGAATAGAAAAATATGTTCACAATAAATGTAAATTTTGCTTAGAGAATCCAATATGAAATTAGTGTGAAGTAAGGAGAGAAGATAATTGAGATGATTGAACAGGATCAATCTGGCAATCTTTTGGTAAGATTTTTCAAGAATTGTTTGCCTTGATATAAGTAACTTTATATTACTTGAAATTAAAGTCCAAGAGGACAAAGACTGTAGGGTTAATCAGCAATAAAGATTTGGGTCTCTATTGGTCCAAAATTAGGCTAAAAAGATGAGGTAAATCAATCTGTTATTTACTGCTTACAATATATTTTTCTTAGTACTTGGTTTTTACAGAGTGGTAATTAACTGATTTTATTACATTTTCAGTTGGCTATCTGATGTTTTAGACCATGTATATTCAAGCATAGCCTTCTTGTGGATTTATCATGTCTCTGTAGTTTTATCCTATAGCATAAACTGTAGTGTTGTGTTTTTTCTTCTTTTCTCTATGGAAGGCAACATGACCTGGAAGACACGCGGCAGCATGGGCTCTCATTTACCATCCTCGGCTTCTTGACCTATAAAAGGGTGTTAAGGATACAACTCTTCTAGGGCTGCTGTAAATACTCAATGTGTTAACTAATTAAATGTTGTGAAAGGATGGCAGGTACACAGTAAGCACTAGCAAGATGGGGCAGCTGTCATTCAAATAGAGTGGTGACTTCCTATAATGACTGTTCCTTCTGCAAATCCTTTAGATGTGTACATTTCATAATGTGGATCTCAAAAAATGGCATTTAAGTTTAAAATAAATTTAATGAAGTCAATTTTTGAAGACATATATCAGGGCATCAAATTCAAGTGAGAGTGTAAATAGCCCCTTTCTCTCTTGCAAAAATGGGGGATGTTTCAGTATACATGTTTTAAAAGTTCAAAGAGGAAAGAAATACCTGTTAGTTTTCTTTTAAGCAGTTCAGGTGGGTGCTCTATCAGTTGGGCTACATCCTTCCTCTTTTGACTATTATAAATTTTCATGTATTAACTAGATAATGAATTTAATCCAAAAGAAAACAGTTAAGTCTACATAAAGGTATGCAGTAGAGAAATGGAATAAAAAGTAATTTATTATTTGAGCAAAGATAATGACCTTAATGATTTCTAAAATTGTTTCGACTTGAATGATTATGAAATATAACTTCTTTATACAATTATTCTGTGATCTTTCCTTTATGCTGAAGTTACAATTCTTCCCTCTCTCCCACCAAGGATTGATTTTAGTTTGGTAAGTAGGAAAACAGACTTAGTGTTGATACCTGGAATTGGCATTTTTTGTGTATGCCCACTAGATGGCAGGTATAGGATTCTGAATACCTTTCAGAAGCTGTATGTCACCCATTCTTCCTTATAGCACTACATGGGGGGGGGGGGACAGACTCAGTTGAAAGTAGGAAATTTTAGCAAAGCCTGTCTAACTCTCTCCTCTTTCCACACCCATCTTTTATAGATAGCTTTAAAAGGGAAAATTTAGAAAGAAAAAAAAAAAGACTGGTGAAACCGGTAAAGGAGTATAGGATTTCTAGTAAGCAATTTAGCTTTTACCTACAATTCTGGAGTAAAATAGGAGTCCCCTTGAGCATTTACTTTAAAAATTGTAAAACTAAAATATTCGATGAATCTGCATTCAAATAGTCATTTTATTTATTTATTTATTTATAGGAAATGTTCAGGATTTTTTTCTTCTTCTTTGGACACATGCAACCCCAAATAGTGTCTCAGGGTATAATCTCAATCCTTTTATTTTCTCACAGTTGAAGGTACTATGGAACAATGTTATGCAAGGTGCAGTTAGAGATTACATTGTAAATTAGTGATCAATTTAATTTTCTTTTTGAAAAGAGACAGTAGGGAAGTAGGGATCTTTAAAGATTCATTTTCCTGTTTTGCCCCAGGTTTATTTAGAAGGGTCTTTTCCTGCTTTGAAATGAGGCTGAAATAATTGTCTTTTCTGCTCTGAAGGGCGTGTGTACTTCCACTAAAGGGCCAAGGCTCTGGAAATGTAAAGGCCCAATCTTTGTTGCAGAGGGGTTCATTGCAGAGAAGGGTGTGTTCTGCAAAGACAAACAGGTCTCACAGATAGTTGCCAAGGGCACCGAATACATCTTTGCATTACACCTTGAACTAGCTTATTCATATCACCTTGTTTTATTGCATGCACCATAAATGACTGTAAAAGTTTGCAAATCTTGCAGAGACCTTGGCAATCAATACTTCAGCAGGAAATTTACAAAGAGGAGGGTGGGGAAAAGAAGCCTGCCTACTAGTTTTTGGTGTTTTTTTTTTTTCCTTCCACAAGAACCATACGCTGACATTGAGAATTATTAAGTGTTCGATTTTCACAGTGTCTCACTCAGATGTGGGACATACTCAGAGCAGTTTCAATTTAGATGTTCAATTTGAGATGTTAGGTTTTGCATTTTTATTAACAGGTAAAGAATTCTGGGAGTACTGCCATTGCCTTCCTTCTATAGACTTAACAGTGCTGTTTCTGAGCTGATACTTCAGGGTGAAAGAAAGTCTGATTTTTATAGGGGTCAATGCTGGGCCAAGTTGCAACGCAGGTCCCCCAAACCCTGCCTGAAGCATTATTGCTTACTTGGTGCCTGATCCTTTTCCTTAGGTGAAGAATGCATCAGTCAACCCCTTCCCAGGTTCATCCATCCAGTTCGAATGATTTTTTTCCCCCTTCGTTTTCAAGTTCTATGAAGTTAAAATCAAGCGGTTAAAAGGGAGGCACCTCACCGAGAATCTAACAGGCTAGGGAACCAAACGGGAGGATCTGAGTGGCGGGCTGCAGTGGCTCCAGGCCCAGGGGGCAGAGCTTCCAGGCAGTGACTGCACAAAAAATCTGAAGAGATGAAATGAACCCGCATCCATCTTGCCACGTGAGCGAATCTATGGTTTTATCATCTTGGCGATTTGCATTGTAGCTCTGGGCTAAGCTAGAGAGCAAAAGGATTTCACTGAAAGAAAGGGAGGCCAGCAGAAAAGAAACAAAAACAAAAACTTGAGATTCCAAGCTTTCCGCGAGGCTGAAGGCTGAACCAGTCCCTACCCTCATTCTGACCCCCACCCAACATGGCCCAGCCCTTCCCCTCCTCCCTGCTTGGAATCCTGGCCTTCCATTCTGAAGCAGAAAACGTGCACCGGCCTCTAGGGAGTTGTAGAAATTCTGCAACCGGCCTTTTTAGCGCCCCAGGGTCAGGCACAGATGCACCGGTGGAGTAGTGGGACGTGCTGAGCTCAGCTCCGGACTCTTGATTTCCCTAACTGCCCTTTACATACGAGTGGCTTTGAAGATGTCACTAGGCTTTACCTAAATCTGGAGGGGTCTGTGTGTGCGCGTGTGTGTGTGTATGTGTGTGTGTGGAGTGAAACACTGCACGAGCATCCCCACCCCCTTTCCTCTCCTGCCTGTAACCAGGAGCAAGGGTGGGCTGTTATCCATGTTCATTTCTCCCATGCGGGGCAGTGGCCAATTCCAGCGTGGGTACCACCGAGAGCGCAGCGGACAGCGTTCCCAACCCAGTCAGCCAGGGTGGCAGCGGCCACCAGTACCGCCAGGACACGAAGAGGACACTTGGCGTTCACCTATTAAGGTGGTTTATCAGTACAGGACAAAGGAGCAGAGAATTCTCTGAAATGTGTAGAAGCTTAAATGAGGAAGACTTTACTGAGATTCAGGCTTCGGTCCTGACCATTCACTCTCCCCCCACCCCCACCCCCACCCGGGCTCGCGAGCTCAGTGGGAGGTTCGGGTTTTATTGAATACTATCTGAACCCCAGCCTAGCCTCTGGGTGGCTCGGGAAAGAAGACAGAACCGATTACCAAAGACAAAAGGAAATACAGGCTAAACGAGATATTATAGAAAAGTGTTTTTCGATGCTACAGTTTGAGGTAAAAACAGCAGAGGCAACAGAAATACAGGTTTGTAATTTGCCTCAATCCATCAGCTAGCGAAACACAACTTTGCATCTTCTGAGAACCTTTGCCTGAAAAAGTATCCTGGTTTCTTCCTACTCATTGTTCACTCCCCACCCCCACCCCGCCGGGGGTCGGAGGAACCACTCTTCCTTGGAGTACATTTTTCATCTTCTGCAGTTTAAGCCATGGAGAATCGTAATAAATTAGTTTCAGGGACAATATAAGTGATGCTCTAAAGCTTGGACGTTTGGCACTGGTTTATGTAGTAAAAAAAAAAAAAACAAACTTCCAAGCGAACTCCTGGTACTTCCTTTGGGTTCTTAAATGAAGGCGCTTATTCATCCATCCATCCATCCATCCATCCATCCATCCATCCATCCATCCATCCATCCGAAGCTACTCCCCCTACCCCTCTTTTTTTTCCCCCTAGATTCAGGAAGATGGGCTGGTTACTTAAACTTTTCTCAAAGGGGAAGGGGTGGGGAAAGGGGGAAACAAAACCCAAACTATTGTTAAGATTCTCTGGCCAAAGCTGTACTTATTGTGCTAAAATATTTTGGACACCGGACGTGTGGTTATTTCCTGGTAGATCAGCGTTCCTATCACACGTTAAAGGGGATTTGATCACCCAAAACCAAACGCAGCGTCATAACGGATTAACAGTGAAGTAAACAGAGACATTTGGAATTAAATATTATTTCCTTGCTGGGAGTGAGGGAAGCCAGATGCCATTAATCCTGTGCGTGAGGATGAGGATTCCTGTCTTGTGATTTTTACCTTCACTCTTTTATTGGAAATTATATATAATACAGAAACATGTTATTTATATATAATTATATGTACATATTTGCATTTCACCAAATAGTTCGATAACTTTCCTAGCTATCCAAATATCTGAAAATATATATTCAAAAGGAATGTGCACAGGTGATCTGTAAATATCTCGCCCGAGAGAGATTTGCATAACAAATGCAACCCGTTAATTGCAACTCTTTTTGCCTCTACAGTCTGGCTGGCTTCCTGAAGCCAATGAGGACAGAGGCCTCTTTTCTTGACAGGCTTTTCCGATCCCTTACTCATTTAATGAGTACCCAAAGAACTGTGTTTAACTGAGAAGCTCGATTTAAAGAAAAATAATATCTGATCTCTCTCCTTTGTTCTGATTTCTAAAACAGCCAACTACTTGTTTTTTAAAGGAGCCTTTCAGCAACATATTTGGAAGGAGAAAACTGAGAAAGTTTAGTAAACCTGATCTAAAAAGAAAAGAAAAAAAACATACACACAAAACAAACAACACCTGTCGTTAGATCTCCCTGGCATTGTTATTACAGTCTTAAAATAACAATCCCCCAAAATAAAACCCTTACGGATTAAGTAACTATTTGTCTCAGGAGCATAATTACTTGTTGGACCTGAAGTCACTCATTCCAGAAATCTCAGAGTTAAATTGCTGAGCCATTAAATATATATTATATATGTTATATATATATATGTATATACTCTATTATTCCTGCCTAACAAATGAGGAGCCAATATCATTTTAGTTGTTTGTTTTTTGAATAGAGGAAGAAGGTTCTGGAAGGCGCCCAGGGTGTAGGAGAAAGGGAAGTTTTCTATCAGATACATATGTAAAAAGGCACTTAATGACTAAAACCGCAGGTAGCTCGGGCGGCCCAGAATAGAAAACTAGTCCCCAGGCTCCCAGAACTCCAGCAGCGCTGCGGTGGTCTCGAGCCTGGAGGAAGAACTTCACCTCCTGGTTGGAGGAGGAGGGGTGGGGGTTTAGGAGGGAGATTGGCAGTCCCTGAGTGCCCCCAGGACCCATTTAATTCCCTTTAAAGACACTTCCGCCCTTTGCTGGACCTCATTGGCTCCGAGTCAGATCTGCACTCAGGAGTCTGCAGGCTTCTCCCTGAAGCACTTCCCCAGCTAGGGTGGACACAGCCCGGGACGGGGCGTGACCGGGAGCGGGCCTGGAGAATGGTACCCGCGAGGCGGGAAGTGCGCGGGCAGGGGCCTCCGGCTGCGGGCGCTCCGCCTGGCCCGGGTTCCTTAGATGCGGGAGGCAGGGAACCAGCGTGGCTGGCTCCGAACCACCCGGTCTCTGTGCGCCTCGGGCGCCCCCGAGCCTTGGAAATTGGCCACGGGGTGGCATCGCGCAGCTCCCTGAGATCCACGGGGCGGTGCGAGTCGGCCGGGGTTTGGGACTCGCTGTCCCGCCCGCCGGCCGCCCCGGGGCCCGGAGAACGGGGAAATAAATGCGGGCTGCGCGCTGCTTTCAGTTTTCATTGAAGCTGCTGGTTACTGTTTAACATCTCCACCCACGTTTTAGTTTGTTTAGTAAATCGATCGAAAGGTGAGAGTTAGGCCGCTCCCCTGTCGCCCTTGAGCAAAGTATAATATTCTCCCAGCATATGGTCTTTAAAAAAATATCTCTGCTAGAGATCGGGCGGGAGGGGGGAGAAAAACAAACAAACAAACAACCCCCTCCAAACCCTCCGGCTCCGCTCGCAGAGCCCCACCCCACCCCCACTTCCCACCTTCCTGGCTTTCAGGAAAAGTTCCCAGGCTCGGAAAAGTGCGGCGCGGGACGCGCTGGTAGGGTGGGGTGGGGTGCGGGCTGGGGGCTGGGGGGGCGGCCTGCCGGGGATGCGGTGGCCGCGCAGCCGCTGACGGCGACGCGGGAGCTCCGGGACGGCTCCGCACAGGTAAGTTTCTGCGCCCCTGCCTGTGCCCGGGGCTGCACGCAGTCCACCGCCCCGCCGGGTGTCTGCGCGGCCAGGAGGAGGCCCTGTATCTCCCCAGCGGCCAGGCGGGGCAGCGCCCTCCGACCTCCCGGTAGCCCTAGGCCAGTGCTCAGCGCAGATACCCCGAGGCCTCGCCTCGCCGTCAGTGGAAGGAAGTTGGGGAGGGGGGCAGGAATGGGTGGGGGTGGGTACGCAAGGGGTTCAACTCGGGAGAAGAAAAATGGAAATTGTTTGACTGCAGGGAAAGCTTGGGGGGGGTCGTGAGGGGGAGAGTCACGTGATCGCCAGATCTCTGGAGATAAAGTGTTTTCTGGAGGTTTCTTCGTGGCCCAAGACCAGGCCGGGGCTCCTGAGGTCCACGACTCTTGGAAATTTGGGGGAGAGGTAATTAAGAGGTCCCAGAGCATCACCCCACTGCCTGTACTCATCTGTTCCCATCTGTTCTTTATTAGAGACTTGGGGGAGTGGGCGTCTGGTAGTGATGCTGTCAGGGTTGACTTGTAGATTATTTAAACCACTTTAGTGGAAGACGCATCCCATTGAAAGTGAAGATGAGGTTAAGCAACAATCATTCTGTGTCTAAGGGGAATAAGCTAGCAATAGATAAGATCTTGGAAGTGAATGAGATAATTCGTACCTAATGCCTTCTGCTAAGGAAGTCAAAGCACTTCTCTCAGACATGCAAAACAATCTTACAAGTTTCTCCTGGAGAGCCAAGGCTGGAGAATACAGGAGCTCTCAACTATCGGAGCTCATTTCCCAGGACGTCCTGCCAACTAAATACCTCATTGATAGCAACATTTCCTGCTTTGGGTTCCGTGTCTTTCCTCGGAGTTTCTACTCATTTTACAAGTTTTTCTACTCTCTCCGCAAGCATGAATGCGTTCTTACACTGTTTTTCTTCCCCAGTTACCACTGCTTTTACATACTAACCCTGCCCCTGCATCTCAGTACATCTGTTTTCTTCTCTGTGCTTGATGCCTGTGTTTTAGTAGTAGGCTCTTCCCCAGTATTTGCAAAGGAGATGGGGAGGGGAGCAGAGGGAATAAGAAGTTGTGAATGCTGGTCATTTCTCACTTTTCAAAGTGAAGGGGAAAACTGAGAGGCTTCGCATTCCAGTTAGGCTCTGGAAATGTTCTTTTACTAACGTGTGTTTATTAAGATCTCAGACAGTCTGTTCTATAATTGTAGTCATAAGCAAATAAGACAGATTAATAGAAGGGTCACTAATTTGTTGTTTTGAATATCCATCAATGTTAGGGCTTTATAAAAATGTACAATTGATATTAAAATTAAAAGTGAGCCTATCTTCTCTTTCTACTCCATTTGTATGTGGAGTTTGGTTTGTGTCCCTCCAATGTTCCTGGATGTAACTCAGAAATTTGCTTCCTTTGTTTCAGACAATTCTCCGTCAGTGTAGGGAGAATCATTTTACAATGTACTTACCCAATGTATGTATCTACAGCCAGTGATCTCCTGGCTAGTCAACTTGGATTTTTAAAATTTCCTCCAGATACAGTGGTGTTATGAATGTATTCACATGGGTACTGATGAAGAGTTGTTCTGAGACAAGAATTGGTGACATGCAAAGAAAGCTCACTTTAAACTTGATAGGACTGCAAAGAACATCCATAAATACCCACAGGATACGTCCTGTGATTGTGTAATATTATACAAAGTGTTGCGATCTATTGTTGAAAAATTGGTTTATTCAATTTTGGAGTTTCATATTTGGAAATTATATAAAGTAGGCCTATGTCATAAATAGTATATGTTGAAAATTTTGGTTTAGAGAGGCAACTAAGTAAACTTCAAAATGCCATTTAGTTTGAACTACTACTTCCTTCGTACCATCGCCCATATACTGAATGACTGAAGTATCTTTATCATGTACTTATAGGTAATACGATAAAGTGAGAACCTCATCCTTGCAAACATGTGGCCATTGATGGTCTGGTAGTTGTGGTTGTGATTTTGTGGTTCTTGATGCTGCTTACCGTCTGTATAAAAGAGGATCCACACTCCTACAATGAAAGCACAATTTTAAATGAGCTTTGGATTTTTTAAAACTGTCAGAGCAAACCCAACAGTGGGTGAACAATGTGAATCCCTGAAGTTACTTTCCTCTTTTCCTCAGAGGAAGTTGTGTTTATACCCATGCATAGACGTAAGAAACTTTTCAAATACGACTTATTCTTACACTAAGAAAAGCTGTTTAAGAAATCAAATACACATATATAGTCAGCAAACGCTAATTAATACTTGATACATACTTGGCACTGTCCTATGCAATTTAGATGCATTTTACACTTTGAATTCTTATAGTAATAATACTCCTATACAGTTCTGCTTTTATTGTCTTACATATGGGAAAATTGAAGCAGTGGGAAATTAAACAAGTTGATTATGGTCATACATTTAACAAAGGACAGAGCTGGGATTTCAGATGCTGGTATGTGGCTCTAGATCATGAATGTAGCTAGGCTACTTGCACCTAGACACCCTATTGCTCACATTGCAAGAGTGCCCACCTGGGTAGAGGATGAAAACTGACACCTTGACAAACCACATGCCAAGGAGTGTTCTCTTGCTCTTGACTGGATATTCTCTGAGGAAGTCCCTTTTTGAGCTCACAAAATAGGTATTAGAGCTCACATCAGTGGCTAGATGTTTACATATCTAGGTGCTTTTGTAAGTAATTTAGTATCATCTTACCCATTCACTGGCAATTCACTTTAAAGAGCAGATCTACTTTAGGTCTCTACTTCCTACCTTGTATTTAATACCTAGTGACTGGGTAAGGTCTGTGTGTGATAGAATTAGCTGATGTTTCTGATGTCCTGTTACTATGAGTATCTTTCATTTGATCATGATGGGTTTCTGGAAAGTATATGGATAGTTTAGTTTCTTCTTCTTTCCGATATGCTTATCATTCTGAGGAACCTGAAGACCTTTGAGCATGACCAAGGCTGGGAATATGGCTTAGTGATAGGGTGCTGGCCTAGCATGCATGAAGCCCTAGGTTTGAAGCCTCAGTACCACATAAACAGAAAAAGGCAGAAGTGGAGCTGTGGCTCAAGTGGTAGAATGCTTTCCTTGAGCAAAAGAAGCTAAGGGACAGTGCCCAGGCCCTAAGTTCAAGCCCCAGGACTGGCAAAAAACAAAGGCTTCATCATTGGATGAAAAGCTTTATATCCCTGCTCAGTTATTTACTAAATGGAGTCAAGTTACTTAGGCACATTAGCCTTTTTGAAGCCTAATCTTTTTCATTGTTGAAGCGAATTTTACTAGAATACCTATATAATAGAATGATTATGATGTTTATATGCCTGTCCATGGAAACTTTTAGAACAGTGCTTGATGTACAGATATATTTTGGGTTGCTTGTTTTAATGATCGTGACATAGTACACTAAAACACAGCTTAATTTGTAGTAAGAACTTACCCTCTAGCGATTTTTTTTTATTCTTACATAACCACAGTCCCTATGACTTCAGACATCTGAAGACCCAGCCCACAAATATGAAGGATAATCAGGTAGACAACTATGTGGAGGTTTAAGCTATGTAATATAAGGAAAATCACCCCCAGTATAGTTTGGTGGCTTAGGAGGTAAGCTTTGCAATCATTATAATCTGTGTACAACTCCCACTTCTGCCCCCTGCCACTTGTGTATCTCAGAGGAAGTTATTAAATCTTTCTATGCTTTAGTTTATAAAAACCTGTAAGGTGAAACTAGTTTTTACTTTCAAAGTATATGTGGATGGACTCTTTCATCATTTAGGTTAGGGTATTTGGCTCTTCACTCTTGTTTCCATACAGAAGAATAAAATTCATATATCATAAGAAGTTTCATCAAGACCGTGTTTTTCTTCCATCTCCTTTAAAATTATTGGCTGAGGCCATCTGAACCTGGGAATTTTAATTTTTAAAATACTTTGAAATTTTGGATAGTAATCTTTTTTGTTTTCTTTCCTTTTTCTCTTCTTCTTCTTCTTCTTCTTCTTCTTCTTCTTCTTCTTCTTCTTCTTCTTCTTCTTCTTCTTCTTCTTCTTCTTCTTCTCCTTTTCCTCCTCCTCCTCCTCCTCCTTCTCCTCCTCCTTCTTCTCCTTCTCCCTTCTCTTTCTCCTTCTCTCCTCCTTCTTCTCTTCCTTCTCCCCTTTCTTCTTCTCCT
>NW_012267325.1:4864908-4908818 GCF_000151885.1 Dipodomys ordii
CTCCTCCTCCTTCTTCTCCTCTTCCTCTTTCTCCTCCTCCTCTTCCTCCTCCTTTTCTTCTTCTTCTCTGGTCCTCTTGAACTCAGGACCTGGGTGCTGTCCCTGAGCCTCTTTGTGCTTAAGGCTAGTGCTCTACCACTTGAACCACAAGCCCACTTCCTGCTTTTTCAGAGTAGTTTATTGGAGGTAAGGGTCTCAGGGACTTTTCTGCCTGGGCAGGCTTAGAACCATGATCCTCAGATCTCAGCCTCCTGAGTAGCTAGAATTACAAGAGTGAACCACTGGTGTCCAGCTTGAGTAATAATCTTCTAGTCATGGTTATTATGTTTTGCTTGTGGAAGGTTGTGAAATCTGTAATTAAAAAATTCTCTTTGCACTTTCTTATTTTAGATGCAATGTCTAGAACTTGCAAATAAAATCATATATATTAATCTATCAAGAATTTAGTTACAAGGATTGCGCTAGGCACCTAGAAAACACATACAAATAAAGCAGTATCCCAGCCTTCAATCTACTGGGAATATAAATACAACTAGTGATCCGGAATCTAAGGCATAATTACCATAATATTGTGCAAAGCGGAAGCACAAAGGATACATTTAGCTTGAGTAACCTGGAGAGCTTTCATGGAAGAGTTAATGATTTTATGATTAGAACATGCCAAGTTGAGAAGAACCAGAAATGTGTTTGAGGAAGAGAATGAACTGGAAGGATAGGTCTTGTGAAGGGATGAAATGAAGTGAGGAAGGATCCGTGGGCTCCTGCAGTCTTGAATGTGGGTAACAGTGACTGCAGCCATGTTTGCTAGGCAGTGAAACTCATCAAAGCCCTGTAAGCAGCTTGGGTTATGATATATATGAGATATATGCAGTGTGTGTATATATGCACATGAACCGGTACTGGGAATTGAACTCAGGGCCTGGGTGCTCTTCCTGAGGTTTTTTTTTTTTTTTCTTAAGGCTAGTACTCTACCGCTTGAGCCACAACTCCACTTCTGGCTTTTTGGGTAGTTAATTGGAGATAAGAGTCTGCCCAGGATGGCTTCTAACCAGAATCCTTAGAACTCAGATTTTTGAGTAGCTAGGATTATAGGGCATGAGGCTTATGTTATTATATTTTATTGTATATTTCATTAAGATTGGCAATATTTGGGGGATGGATTAAAGAAGAAGGGACAAGAGACCAGGAGAAGACATGGTTTCCGTAGTAGTCCAGTGACATAGAAGAGCAAAAGACAGAACCTAGAGATATATTAAAGGTCTGAAGCTAAATGTTTGACATTTAGACCATGGACAGTAAGTGAAGTACACTGGTTGAAGCCCACCCTAACCACATTTTTTCAGTTTAGATGAGGCTTTCATTTGATCACGCTCATTACTGTATAGTTTTTGACTATTATATGCCAACAAAGTAAATATATTTTGGAAGTAGATTTTTATAGTATAATGGAAGTTTGGTAATTTGAGTCAGATTTCTCAATACTTAGAACATTGCTTTTTTTATTTTTGGCTACGTTTCGATAAAGAAATCACTGTTTCCAGCCAGAACTTTTTTTTTTTTTTTAAATTTTATTTTATTTTATTTGTGAACATACTGTACAGAGGGGTTACAATTGCATGGGCAGGATAATGCGTACATTTCTTACCAAGCATTGCAGCCTCCTCCTTTGTTTACCCTTCCCATCCCTTCCCAGCCTCCCCCCTCCCCCCCATCCCAATCCTTCTCCTTCCCCCCTCCCCACAACCCCCCCACGCCCCCCCCCACCGACGTTGTAAAGCTCATTTTGGACATGACAACTTGTACTTCTCATTGTTGCATCAGATCCACCTGTATCCTTAAACAACTGGTTTTTCCCCATCTCCTCCACAAGTTATACTGACATCAAATATAGTGAAAGCAGGGGTTATACTGTGGGGGAGGGACATACAAAGCAACAAAGAGATAATCTTATAAATGCGTTAGAAACACATGTATGAAAGAAAAAACATTAAAATACATATCTAAGGGTTCATTTTCCTGACATCACATTATCTGACCTTTTCCGCTTGGCTCGTACATATACTAGATATTACAAATAAGGGAAACCATGGGACCTATGTTTCTTTGGGCCTGGCTTACTTCACTTAATATAATTTTTTCCAAGTTTTTCCATTTCCTAACAAATGGGGCAATGTCATTCTTTCTGATGGAGGCATAGAATTCCATTGTGTATATATACCACATTTTCTTGATCCATTCATCTACTGAGGGGCATCTGGGTTGGTTCCATATCTTAGCTATGGTAAATAATGCTGCAATAAACATAGTTGTGCTGGTAGCTTTAGTGTGGTCTTGTTTGTAAGCATTTGGGTAAATGCCCAAAAGTGGGATTGCTGGGTCATAGGGGAGTTCTATGTGAAGTCTTTTGAGGACCTCCATACTGCTTTCCAAAGAGGTTGGACAAGTTTACATTCCCACCAACAATGAAGTAAGGTCCTTTCTGTCCACATCCCCTCCAGCATCTGTTGTTATTAGAGTCTTGATTTTGCCGTTCTTTCTGGGGTGAGGTGATATCTCAATGTTGTTTTGATTTGCATTTCTTTTATGGCTAGAGATGTTGAACATTTCTTCATGTGTCTATTAGCCATCTTTCTTTCTTCTTCAGAGAAGCTTCTCTTTAAGTCTTTCGCCCACTTATTTATTGGGCAGTTGTTTCTTTGGGGATTTGTTGTTGGGGGGTTTAATTTTTTGAGTTCCAAGTATATTTTAGATATGAGACCCTTGTCCGTTGTATGGCTAGTAAAGATCTTCTCCCAATCTGTGGGCTTTCTATTGATCTTGCTAGCTATGTCATTTGCCCTGCAGAAGCTCTGCAACTTTATGCAATCCCATTTGTCCAACCTTTCTTTGATTTGTTGTGTTTCCGGGTCTCTATTCAAAAAATTTCGGCCTGTGCCAAGGAGACCTAGGGTTTCTCCTATTCCATCCTGTAATGTTTTCAGAGTGTCTGCTTTGACTTCAAGGTCTTTGATCCATTTGGAGTTGATTCTGGTGCAGGGTGATATATAAGGATCTAGCTTTAGTTTTCTACATGGAGTTAACCAATTTTGCCAGCACCATTTACTGAAGAGGCTGTCTTTCTTCCATTCTATTGTTTTAGCTCCCTTATCGAAGATTAGATGGCTATTGGTCTGTAGGTTCATTTCTGGGATTTCAATTCTCTTCCATTGGTCCTGAGGTCTGTTCTTATGCCAGTACCAAGCTGTTTTGATTACTATTCCAGCCAGAACTTTTACAAGCACCAGCTAGTCTCCTTTCCTAGTCTTAGTGTCCTCAGTTCCTGAGGGAGAAAAAAAGAAATCCAGCTGTTGTCTTTCTCTTTCATTTAAAATCCTTTGTTAGTTTCTTAATGTTTAGTAACTCAAAGCCAAAGTAACTTCACATCAGTAGACCCATTGTAATATGACCCAGGATAATGACCCCACACCTCTCAACTCTCTCTGCTTAAGATCACTTACTTTGTTTTTCAGATAGAATTATTTTAATTAATTAAATTTAATTTATTGTTCGTGTATTGGGGCTCGACCTCTGGACCTCTTACTCTCTCTTAGCCTTTTCACTTAAGGCTGGTGCTCTACTGCTTGAATTACACCTCCACTTCAGGTGTTTTTGCTGGTTAACTGGAGATGAGTCTCATGGACTTTCCTGCACAGGCTGACTTTGAACAACTGGTCTCACATCTCAGCCCCCTGACTAGCTAGGATTGGTGCTGGTGCCTAAGTCCACTTTTTACAATGGGTATTTAGTTGAAATGTCATGTGTATTTATTCATTGAATAAGAAAGTAACTGGGTCATAGAAAATGGAACTAAAACACAATAATAGAACATTTCTTCAAAGTTTTGTTTTTAGTTACTACATTTTACATTGTATAAGCTCTGACTAAGGAATGGTTCTCTCCTAAATTTCTCTTCATGTCTAGTTAGGAATCCATTTCACATAATTATTATTCACCATGATAAATGTAATTGTTGAGTACTGAGAAAATATTACTAAAGTCTAATGGAAGACCCATTTAATTTTCCTGGAGAGGTTTACTTAAGAGATGATGTATGAATTTATTACTTAAATCAGGTTTATTGAGATATAATTTAAATTTGGTAAAGTTCATTTTTTATGCACACACTTCCATGAATTTTGGCCCATGGAAATTCTTAATTATCACAATGAAGATAGAAATTATTTCTTCCTTCCCATCCTTCAAATTTCTTGTACCTTTAAGCAGTCAGCCGTCTCTACCTCTCCCAAGATAACCTCTAATCTTATCTTTGTCCCTAGTGTTGCCTTTTCCAGAATAAAAGGGAAATAGAACCTTACAGTTTGGGCTTTTGTGTCTTGTTTTTGTTTTTAGCATAATTATTTTGAGATTCATCTTATAGTTTGCTCTTTTGAGTAATTAAAAAACATTTATGAGGAATAATTTACTTGTAACAAAGTATATATAGGGCTAGGAAGATGCCTTAGTGGTAGAGTGCTTGCCTTGCATGCAGGAGGCTCTGGGTTTGACTCCTCAGCACCAAATAAGCAGAAAAAGCCGAAGTGGCGCTGTGGCTCAAATGGTAGAGAGCTAGCCTTGAGCTGAAGAGTGAAGAACAGCACCCAGGCCCAGAATTCAGGCCCCACACTGGCACAAAAAAAAAAAAAAGTGTTTATAAAGTATACAAGTTGAAAAAAAGTTTCGAGATTGTGAATGTATCAAGCACACCAAAGTTACTACTAGCTCTTTTACAGGTTTTTCCTCCTGTTTTTCTTCCTCCTGTCCTCCCAGCCCTAAGGAAGCCATTGTTGATTTTTCTGTCCCTGGACCTTAGTTTGTGTTTTCTAGAACATATCCTGGGATCATCTCATATTCACATATGTTTCTTCCACTCAGTATAATTACTTTGAGATTCTTTTCTCTGTGTGTGTTGGGGGGGGCTGTGGGAGAGAGAGAGAGAGAGAGAGAGAGAGAGAGAGAGAGGGGTTTTTATTTTTAAATCTTTTTGCTGGATAGTATCCTGTAGATAGTTCATAATTTGTCTATTCATAATTTGTCTAATGAGCTTTTGTCTTGCTTCTCATGGCAAAACAGGTATGGACATTCTTGTACCATCTGTGTGGATATATGCTTCCATTTATATCAAATGATTGTCTAGGAGTGGAATGTCTAAGCTTTGTGGAAAACATCATCAAATTAGTTTGCAGAATACTTGTACCATTTTATATTTCTTCCAGTAGTGTTAAAGAGTTCTAGTTTCTTTGTGTCCTTACCACCAATACTTGGTATGGTTAGTCTTTTGATTTTAGTTAGTCTAAAGTTCTGAGATGATATGCTAGTACAATGCTTATTTACATTTCTCTAGTGATGATTAATGACACTATCTTTTCCTGAGCTTACATAACTTTCCTTTAAAACATCCTACTCTTTAAATTGACTTGTCCTCTTAGAAGTGTGTATATGTAGTACAGACTTTGAAAATGATTTCTCCCCAGATGAATGTATTCCTATATAAAGGCTAGGATCTGACTAAGAGAAAAGGAGAGTAAAAGATTATACAATCATAAGTAGAAATAGCAAATAGGAAAATAAAGTTGGATTTATGAGGCCCCAAGATGTAGTAAAATAAGAAAAATAGTGGAATCTAAGTTTATAAAAATCAGAAGCCTGGGTATAAAGCCTTTTTGTGCCATACAATGGACATGAGACTTCTTTTGAGTACTAATAAAGGAACAGAAGGATATCAATATTGTAACAAATATTGATGCTAGCAACTTAGTTTTACAGTGTACAGAATTCTTTCACATGCACAGACAACATTATAGATAGCTGTTTCGGGTTTGTTCCAATGTCTTTCTAGCATATATGTGTGTGTGTATGTGTTTGTGTGTGCATTTGTGTACATTTAATTGGGTGTGAGGACAGAATGACAGATGGATTTGTCTAGCAACACTCAGAAGGGCACTATCTCAGTAGGTCAATGCCTTACTGACACCTGGCAGATGCCCCAGTAAGCCATTTCAAGATGAAGTAAAAGTATTAGTACTTGTTAATTTTCATAGAGAAAAAAAAAAGCATGATCAAGTTCTGTATGTTTAAAATTCCAGACCAGTACACTGTCCCTGAGCCAATTTGTGCTCAAGGCTAGTGTTTTACCACTTGAGCCACAAACGACTTCCAGCATTTTCTGAGTAGTTTACTAGAGATAAGAGTCTCATGGTCTTTTCTGTCTGGGTTGCCTTTGAACCACCATCCTCAGATCTCAGCCTCCTGAATAGCTAGCTTTACAAGCCTGAGCCACCAGTACCTGGGTTATTCTTAAAATTTTAACTTGAATTTGTTGTAGTTTCTCATGGGGAATTCACAGACTTATTATTTTAAACATAGTTTTTGGTTGAGTATATTCCATTTTTATTATTCTAGGCCCTGACTTCTTCACCCATAGTACTGGTATTATTATGACTGACCTTATTATTACTGACATTGTCATGTGCCTTAAGTCAACAGTACAAACATAAGGAAAACTACATGCTCAGATGGAAACTTTCATTTTTTTTCTACTCCCTCCCTTATTCTTCTTATTTTCTCTTTTTTGGAGGTTCTGAAGTTCCCATTAGCTCCTTTTACTCATATTTAACTCCTGGAGTCTTTTCACAGCAAAGAAACAAGGAAGCCAGGCAAGGAAAGGTTTGTGAGACTCTTATCTCCAATTAACCACTAGAAAACCAGAAGTGGAGCTGTGGTTCAAGTGGTAGAGTGCTGGTCTTGAGCTGAAGAGACCAGGGACAGTGCGCAGGCCAAGCCCTAAGGCAGAGCAAAAAAAAAATAAAAGAAACCAGGAAATTGTAATCCAGAGTGTCTGAAGGAACTGCATGCTCAAGAATTGGGTTTGTCAGTACTATAACATTCTTTTATGAAGAAGTTATAAAATATTCTTTTATGGTGATGATATAAAATAAATAATTGTGTTAAACATATGGATACATGGGCACATATTACTGTATGTTCTTTGAAAAAAAACTTGTGTGTGTGTGCTAGTACTATGGCTTGAACTAGGCACTGCCCCTTAGCTTTTTTGCTTAAAGCTAGTGTTCTTTGGCTTTTTTGCTGATTTCATTGCTGGCTTTTTTTTTTTTGCTGGTTCATTAGAAATAATATTCTAAAGGACTTTCCTGCCCTGGTTGACTTTGAATTTCATTCCTCAGCCTCTTGAGTAGTTAGGATTATAGGCATGAACCACCAGGGGCTAGCTTCTTTTCTTTTTTCTTTTGCACCTTTTCTTTTCTTTTCTTTTTTCCTTCAGCTTTTCGACATGGTCTCACTGTGGTTTAGGCTGGTTGTGGACTTGTATGTAGCTTAGAAGTTGGTATGTTGCTTGACTTTATATTTCTTTTGTAAAATCATAAAACATTATTAGATATGCCAATATCCACATTTATTTTATTATTCAAATATTAGAACTGCTTTGCTGCAATTTTAAACTAAATAGAATAATTTAAGCAGAAATTAAGAATAATTTATTTTTTATTATATATCTTGTATTTTTACGACAACTAATAGTATTCCTGAATTATTTATCAATTAAAAAAATGTGAAAAAAAAGCAGAGGGGTATCTATCAAGACTAGTTAACTAATTTTAATAAGGAAGCAAACAGCAAAATGTAGTACATTCATGTGATCTAGAACTATAGGAATAGGTACATTGAAGAAGTTGTATACCACTTTTTTTTTTTTTATCATAGTCTACTCTAGATTTTTTTTTTTTTTAGTGCCATACTCATGCTTAGCTTTTTGTGCCATTGCTCCACGCCTGGCATTTTTCTGTTAATTAATTGTAGATGAAAGTCTCTCAGATTTATCTGCTAGGGTTGGCTTTGAATCTCATTCCTCAGATCTCATCTTCCTGTGAAGCTTGGATTATAATGATACTGGACTTAGAACTTATTTTTAAAATAATCCTTTTTTTCTACATAAAAAGGAGAATGAATTAATATGTATGATTGTATATATGTATATATATGCATATACATATGTGTGTATATTATTTATTTGGGCTTTTATTTATTGACCGACTTACATCACAGAAATTTTATTTCTCTCAAGTGTGGAATGTTGAAGTCCAAAGCCAAGGTAGTGTCACACTGAGTTTTCTGAGGTCGCTGTCTTCTGGGTTTGCAGATGGGTATCTTCTTAATGTGTGTCACATTCTGGCTCTTAGTCTTTGTGCTGTTTTATAAGTACAGGAGTCAAATTTAATTAGAGTCCTATCCTAGGACCTCATTTTACCTTAATTTCCTCTTTAAAGGATCTATATGTCCAAATCCAATCATATCTAAAGGTATGAGGGTTAAGACTTCCGCATATGAATTGTGTATCAGGGTCAAAAGAGGTTTTCCATTCAGTCCAGCCCCGCAGAGTAATCATAGTGATCGAATCTCACTATAGCATTTGATATTCTAAATCTATATTTGTTATAGACTGCATATTAAATCAATCATATCCAAACATGTAGCTTCCAAAGCAGTAATGTTGACCTCTGAAAGATTTTCCTGTCATTGATTTGGAGAAAATTAGAAGTCTGATGATGACTCTGTGGGCTGTGGAGAGATTTCAGTCAGAGGACCTGGGAGATCCTTGGCAAACTGTTGGACTTTGTGCTATACATGCCCATCTCTAACCTGGGCTGCTAGCACCTAGTTTCATAGGGTTCCTGACAATTTGGAGTTAAAGAACATCAATCTTAAAGTGAACAATATAAATACTACCCAACATCATCTATCATACTCAGCGGATACCTGTATAAATGGAAAATTTTGTTTTATGGTATTAGAAATAGGGATTAAATTGAACTCATAAATATCCACTTAGCCAAAAGTTAGGAGTTATCTTTCATTTCTGTGTTTTCCTTTCAGTTTGTGGGTAACTTAGTGTTCTGCCAGTATTAACTTTCAAATGAGCCTCAAATTTTCTTCTTATCCTTACCACTGCTATCACCCACACAACAATTCTTGCTTTATGTGGGCAACTGCAACAGTCCACTAGCTGCTCTCTCTGTTGTATATGGCTCCCTTCAAAGATGATCCTTTTAAAGCACAAATAAAGCCAGGTTCCAGTGGCTCAATCTGTAATACTAGCTACTCAGGAGGCTGTGATTTGAGGACCATGATTCAAAGCCAGCCAGGACACAAAAATCCTTAAGACTTTGGTCTCTATTTAACCAGCAAAATACTGTATTAGTCCAGATCTTTAGAACCTTATTCAAAGGAAGTTCAACCTATGACACTCTCTCATCATATATGATGACTTTTCATTGAGTTTTTGACAATCTAACTTTGTATTGGTCTTTTAGATACATTAGTGTTCTGTTTCCAAAGACTCACATTTCTGAGACAGAAGCCTGTCATAATTAAGCCTGTCTTAATTACATTTGAAGATAATAGGATGGACAGAGGTTAGTTACACTGGAGATGGCATAGAGGGTGTTGCCTGAATTTCTGCTACTTGTAAGTTAATTATGAAACAGTACATTTGGAAATAGCATATTATAGTGGCTTTTAATCTTAGGTAGGCATGAGGCTTACCAAAGACCTGGTTTTTGGGTATCACTGTCCCCTATTCTGATTCTGTACATCTAGGGTGGGATCTAGTACTTGCATTTCCAGCAGGCTGCTATTGATGGTAAAGAAAGCTTTTCTGTTTTTCAGTCTTCATTCTGTTGGTAACTATGACCCTGGAAACCAGTTTGTGTTAATTAGTTAATATTTTATGTGCATGTGGGCATGCACACAGACACGCTTCCTATTGGAATTACTAGGACATAGGAAATACATATGCTTAGCTACTATTCATTTGTTAAGCTATAAAGTCAATTTAAAACAAGAATATACATCATATTGGCAAAGATGCTATGCTGACATTCAAAAATGGAGAGATAAAGCTGGGCACTGGTGGCTCATACCTGTAATTGTAGCTTTTCAGGAAGCTGAGATCCGACTATCGCAATTCAAAGCCAGCATGGGCAGGAAAGTCTGTAAGACTCTTTTTTTTTTTTTGTCAATTGTGGGGCTTCAACTCTGTGCCTGAGCGCTGTCCCTCAGCTCTTCAGCTCAAGGTGAGCCCGCTCTACCACTTGAGCCACAGCGCCACTTCCAGTTTTTTGGTGGTTTATTGGAGATATGAGTTTCACGGACTTTCCTGCCCGGGCTGGCTTTGAACCGTGAACCTCAGATCCCAGCCTCTTGAGTAGCTAGAATTACAGGGGTGAGCTACCGGCGCCCGGCTGTAAGACTATTTTCAGTTAACCACCCAAAAGTCAGAAATGAAGCAGTGACTGAAATGATAAAGTGCTAGTCTTGGGCACAAAAGCTCAGCAACAGTGTCCAGGCATGAAATTCAAGCCCCAGTTCCTAAATAAAAATAAATGAATAAGTAAATAAAAAGGAGAGATGAAATCATCTAGAAAGGTGGACCTGGGCACTGTCCCTGAGTTCCTTTTGCCCAAGGCTAGCACTCTACCACTTGAGCCACAGCGCCACTTCTGGCTTTTTTGTGATTAATTGGAAATAAGAGTCTTATGGACTTTCCTGCCAGTGCTGGTTTTGAACTGCAGTTCTCAGATCTCACTCAGCCTCCTGAGTAGCTAGGATTACAGGCTTGAGCCATGGTGTCTAGATAATCATTGTATTTCTTTCTGTAGAAATTTACTGTACATGTAGCTCTGAAATTATTTATTCAGATAAATAAATTCTTGAATTGTCAGACTTCTATTCTCATTATTGTTGGGGCTTTTGACACATGGGTATAAATTTTGTCATGCCATGTTTCTTTTCAGAATGGTTTCTCCACTGGTCTCTACGATTTCCCTTGAATTTCACATTTCTAGGGTGTAATGAACTTACCATCTACTGATGGATACTCTTTTATGTTAAGGAAGACAATGAAAATAACTGGGCACTTGTATAGCATTGAGTTCATGCAAATAATTCAGGTAAACTCACCTTTACACAGCAATCCTGTGATTTCCTGTACATTACTAAGCATGATTTTTGAAAATGTACTTTTTATTTAAATCAGTATATGGGTACGAGAAGTTGTAAAGAATCTTAGCTCTTCTTAGAAATGAGCCCACCACCATATCATCTTAACATACATTTCTCTAACTTAATTAAACACTCTTTTCTGTCCTGTCTTATGCTTCTGAACCAGGAAGTGTGCTAAAAAAATTCCTTTTACAGGCTGTCATGCATAGTCATTAAGCAGCTTTTATTTGTCAGGGTGTGTCAGCAATGAATATTTTCTCTTTGGACACCTGAAGTATAGCTCTGGTGTGAAGCCTAGTAGTATTGGTGCCATGTAGAACAATGTTTCCATTATTGCAAACTCTATTTATTGGAGGATAAAAGACTGTTTAGTGAAAAGAGTAGGTGGGAAGAGATAATGATTGGCTGAGGCCTATGGAACTCCCAGGCTCTGATCAAACTCCACTAATGTTTAGTGTAGTACTTGGAGTCTTGTAATCACTTGGTAAAACTCCATCACATAATGCCATTATCTCCCTAAAAACAATGGGAGGGAGAAATAGGATGATTTACTTTTAAGACATGATGAAAATCAGATTTAAACCGTTTCATATTACTATTTAAGTGATTTTATTTTTGAAACAAGTTTTAGAGTTAATGTGTAAAGATATTACTATTAGAAGTGAGGCAATCAGGAGTAATCATTTTATAACAGTTTTATCAGCAGTTTATAGCACACAATATATTGGCTATTTGCAGACAGTTTTAAGTAATAATCACCTGTGCTTCTTAGTATCAAAATGAATCTTGCCTTCTCATGGTCATTGAGAGGGCTGTGGTTGTTGGCTTTAACGATTGAAATAAAGTTTTATAAAACTGAAAATAATTTGGCATCTGCTATAGCAGCGGACATGCATCGATACCTTGATAAATATTTGTTGAGTGAATGATTAAAATTAAGATTAAAAATTAAGACTAAAAATTAAAGCATATACTTCTTTGGTTTAGTTAATGGCAGAATATAAAAGGAAAGCAAAACAAATGAATTTACATAATTTTCCTATAGTTGCACATCTATATCCATATATCTATAGTATATAAAATAGGTTTCATTATGTTCATTGAAATTCAAGACAGGAGTTCTGTTCCTAGGTGGTACCCTAGGTAAGATCTTACATATTGAAGACAAGACTTGTACTGAAATATCAGTTAGGGCAACATTGATTTCCTAATTTTACTCTACTTGATTATTTTATTATTTTTTTGAGACAAGTTCTCACTATGGAGCCCAGGCTGGCCTTGAACACACCTTCTTCATGCTACAGCCTTCTGCGTGCTAAAAAATCACAGGCATACACTATGATGCCTGGCGGCAAAACTTTTTAATAGTAGAGATCTAATAGTGTCCATCATTTTCACAGGTAGTAAGTGTGCTATGTGTCCATTCAATGGCCGATGTAGTGCAATGAGAACAAATGAACTGGACAGATAGCCAGCAACCTGAGTGAGTCTCAGAAGCCTAACACTAGGCAATATAGCAAGTCAGAGGTAATGTTTCCTTTTATTGAGTTTTATTTATTTTTATTTTTTTATTTTTTTGAGTCCGGTCGTGGGGCCTGGGCGCTGCCCTCAGCTCTTCAGCTCAAGGCTAGCGCTCTACCACTTGAGCCACAGCGCCACTTCCGGCTTTTTTCTGTTTGCTTATGTGGTGCTGAGGAATCGAACCCAGGGTCTTGAGCATGCAAGGCAAGTGCTCTACCACTGAGCCACCTTTCCAGCCCCCTTTTATTGAGTTTTAAAAACTAGGAAATAATAGAGATTTTGTGTATATAATGAATAAGCATTATAATTAGCCAAGGGAAGAGTAGGAGTAAATCGCCTCTGTATATTATCTGTCAGATCCATACTTATGTCTGCAGATTTTATCCTTCTGAGAGCAGATACTAATACGCTAGACTCTATCTTCAAATGTATGTTTTCATAGAGTTTATACCCTATATTGAATCTTTAAGAGAGTCTATGAGCAACATGGAATAACAAGTAGGGAAGTAAATAAACACTGAAGCAGCCATTTCCCAGAAACATTTATTAGTTCTTTGTGACATTCAGTCCAGGATTCAAGAGACCATTTTTTCGTGAATGAAGCCAAGTTTGGTTAGCAAAATTTGGAGGGTTGGGAAACCTCTATGTTTACGGCCTCTTACTGTGAATTAAATAAGTGGAGGGGGAGATGGAAACAGAGACAGAAACAGAGGCAAGAATAGTAATAGGGCAGGAAAGGAGAGTTTTACCTGAAGAAAATTCCTAATCTCACTTTCTTCTAAGCCAGAGTATAATCTAAAAGCACCTAAAGGTTCAGTTTTAGTTTAGAGTAATACTTGCTTGATAGTATTCCCAAATACTTTGCAGAAGCAAGCAAAAATCTCGGGAGAAGAAAAAGAAAAAGACTTTTTTCCTTCCCTCCCTCTTATCCCTCCTCTCCCTCTTCTCTCTCCCTCCCTTTCTTCCTTCTTTCCTTTCTCCTTCCTTTTTCCCCTCCCCTCCTTTCTTATCTTCATTTCCCTCCTTTTTGTGGTGCTTAGAATTAAATCCTTGCACATGCTAGGAAAATACATTCTATGCACTTAAGATGCACCCCAACCTCTAAATAAAACACTGTAAATTATGACCTCAAATAATTTTCATACATAGAATTTCAAAGGACATAGATTACATTAAAAAGATAATAACTGAGCTGGGTGCTGGTAGCTTATGTCTGTAGCTACTTAGGAGGCTGAGATCTGAGGATCATGTTTTTTTGGGGGGGGTGGAGGGGGGTCCAGTCGTGGGCCTGAACTCTGGGCCTGGGCACTGTCCCTCAGTTCTTCAGCTCAAGGCTAGCGCTCTACCACTTGAGCCACAGTGCCACTTCCGGCTTTTTTTTCCTGCTTATGTGGTGCTGAGGAATCGAACCCAGGGCCTCATGCATGCAAGGCAAGTGCTCTACCACTGAGCCACCTTCCCAGCCCCCTGAGGATCATGTTTTGAGGCCAGCCTGGGGAGGAAAGGCCGTGAGATTCTTATGTTTAAATAAGCACCTAAAAACCAGAAGTGATGCTGTGGCTTAAAGTGGTAGAGCACTAGTCTTGAGCAAAAAAGCTCACAGTCAGTATCCAGGCCCCTAGTTCAAGCCCAACAACTAACCAAAAAAAAAAAAAGAGTTAATCACCAAATATATGTAAAGCATCATGAGTCATTAAGAAAAATGAAAACTTTCACTTACAGAATATAAATGAACTTTACTTATGTGTTTAAAAATAATGTAAAGTGGCTTAGTGGTAGAGTGCTTGCCTTGCATGCCCTAGGCCCTGGGTTCGATTCCCCAACACCACATAAGCAACAAGAAAAAAGCCGGAAGTGGTGCTATGGCTCAATTGGTAGAGCGCTAGCCTTGAGCTGAAGAGCTGAGGGATAGCACCCAGGCCCAAAGTTCAGGCCCCATGACCGAACCACCCCCCCCACCAAAAAAATTAATGTAAATAGCAAAATGTATAAAATATAAAAAATAATAAAACAGATACTTGAAAAAGAATTAGCATTATGAGTGATAAAAAATTATTAGGTATAGCCGGGGGCTGGTGGCTCATGCCTGTAATCTTAGCTACTCAGGAGGCTGAGATCTGAGGATTGTCGTTTGAAGCCAGCCCGGGCAGGAAAGTCCATGAGACTCTTATCTCTAATAAACCACTAGAAAACTGGAAGTAGCGCTGTGGCTCAAGTGGTAGAGCACTAGCCTTGAGCTGAAGAGCTCAGGGACAGTGCTCTAGACCATAGTTCAAGCCCCACGACCGACCCAAAAAAACCCAAAATTATTAGGTATAGCTGAGTACCGGTGGCTCACACCTATTGTAATTCTCAGGAGGCTGAAATTGGAGGATGATGGTGCTAAGCCAGCCCAGACATGAAAGTCAATGAGACTCTTACTCCAATAAACTACTCAGAAAAAGCCGGATGTGGTGCTGTGGTTCAAGTGGTAGTGCACTAGCCTTGAGCACAGAGAAGCTCGGGGATAGAGCCCTGGTTTCAAGCCCCAAGACTGGCAATAAAATAAAACAAAACAAAAACACAAAACCAAAAAACCATTAGGGAAAGGTGAATTTTACTGCATGGGTTTTGTAACAAAGAAGACATAGCTGAAAAGGGAACTTTTGAAGTGAAAGATAGCTCCAAAACAGTTACATACAAGTAAGTCAAAGCTGAGATGGAGCTGGACAATGTAAGCAGAGACTTTTAAGGATAGATAAAATGGAATTTAACTAATTGGAAGGCCATTGTGAAGAAGGAAAAGAGAACAGAGAAATGCACAGAGACTCACTGGGATTATTTTAGAATTAATGAATGACACTGATCTTAAAAGGAACAATAAAGATACTTTATGACTTCTGTAGTTGTATCTACCTTACTCTCTAGGATGTCAGCTTCAGGCTCTGGAGTAAACATTTAGGCAGTACTGTGGAGGAGAATTGTAATGAATTGAGACCTCTTGCTTGCACATGAGTACAGGTTTGCCATTCATTTCAGTATGTTATCCTCCTTTTCTTTGGCAATATGAGTGTTTGAACTCGGCCCTTTTTCTTTACTACTTAAGCCATGATTTCAGCCCTAAACAAGTCATTTTAGAGCAAATCCTCTGCCGCACTTAACATTTTAAATTTCTGTACCTTCAACACTTTAAACGTCTGAGACAGACTCATTTTGATCTACTTCTCTTAATACTTGACCCATTACAAACCCACAGATTTTCAGTTTTTATTGTTGTTTTAAGTCATAAAACCATGAAGTCATTTTTATGCTAGAAGAGTTAATATAATAAGCACAGAATTTCAAGTCATTGAGAACTTAAAACTTTATGTATATTTCAAAATAAATATGGAAAAATTTGTTGATAATTTACTATATCATTATACTGGGAAGGAGAGCATAATGTAATAACATCACAATTTTACACTGATTGGTAAAATAATACAAGTAACTAGACAATTTTACACATTCCAAAGGGCTGGTATACAACCATATTTTTGGATTTCAGCTCAAGTTAGTATTCAGGAACTAAAGCAAGACTCTCCTATTTGAGAAATCAAAATATCTATTTCAGTAGCTAATGTTTTTTAGAATAAATAAAAAAGCAAATTAGAAAATATTTAGAAATGAATGAGCACGAAATGCTACACATTAAAATGTTTGGAATATCATGGATGTAGAAACAAAAGAAAAATTAAAAACTTAACATTCATACAATAGACAGACATTTAGAAATAGAACAACAAAATAAATGCAGAGAAATACAGGAAGGGATTCTTGATAAGAAATTAATGAGGCAGGCACTTGTGGCTTAGGCCTGTAATCCTAGCTACTCAGGAGGCTGAGTGAGATCTGAGAACTGCAGTTTGATGCCAACACTGGCAGGAAAGTCCTTGAGACTCTTTTCTCCAATTTATCACAGAAAAAGCCAGGATTGGCGCTGTGGCTCAAATGGTAGAATGCTAGCCTTGAACAAAAAAGGAGCTTAGGGACAGTGCTCAGGCCCAGAGTTCAGGCCCTTAGTGAGTAAAACACAAAAAAATTACAACTCATAGGATGACTCAAGAAAGAAAAAGTAAACAAGGCCAGAATACACACACACACACACACACACACACACAGATTGCTGTAGGTAATAAAAATACATAAAATTAGAAGAAACATAGTGCTGAAGAAAGTAATTGGAGAGGCTCTATCTGTTGTTCATTGGAAGTGCATTGATAGGGTTATTCAAAGACTCTACTGCAGTTGTTACCTTTTGTCCTTCTACAATTACTTCTAAGTAAAATGATAGGAGTAAAATAACATTTCTATATATTATTTTCCTGTAGGAAATATTTACATAGTTATAGTGCAGAACTATAGTTACTAAGGTGATGGATGAGTTCGTTCCTTGTTTCTTTTGTGTACCTAAGCTAGCTAGTTCAGTGACTACAGGACAGGGAAAATTGTACATTTAAATTATTACTGTATTTTGTAAAACTAATCAACTTCACAAAAGTCTGTTGACCAGGAGCACACATAGATATGCATATGCATGAATGCATGCATATTTAATGCACAGGTGTCCTCTGGTAACTCCAATTCTAATTCATCTGCACTTGGTCTTTCTTATTCCCTACTTTTCTCTCCAGCTTCAACTTTGACTCCCATCATTCCAAAGCACTTAATTCATTTGCTTAGTTCTATATTAACATTTAAATTGCTTCACAATTGGTTTTCTAGCCACTGAAATAAACCTAAAATAAGTTTAGAATTTGTCTTTACTTGTTCCTTTTTCTTAGCATACCTGCTCATTCTAGACTGAGGATATATAGACAATAATAAATAAATATGAAACTTTAATTAGCTTTTTTTTCCTTTATCCTTTCTTTTCCTCTCTTCTTCCCTCCCACTTTTCCTTCTATCTCCTTAACTTTAGTTTTGCTATTTATTTTTTTAAATTTTTAATTTTAATTTTTGCCAGTCCTGGGGCTTGAACTCAGGGCCTGGGCACTGTCCCTGAGTTTCTTTTGCTAGAGGTTAGCACTCTACCACTTGAACCACAGCTCCACTTCCAGCCTTTTCTGTTTATGTGGTACTGAGGAATGGGACTCAGGGTTTCATGCATGTTAGGTAAGCACTCTACCACTAAGCCACATTTCCAGCCCTGGTTTTGCTATTTATTTGAAGTTTAAGTCAGCTTCAATTATCTCATTTTTTTGTATTTTTCACCAACATGGAATAATTGTCATATTTATGGAAATATGGTATTTCAACACAGTTGATACTGGTCTCAAGATGTTTTAGAATTTTTCTGGATGGAAAGACACAATTATAAAGCTGTAATTCCACATGAATACCTTTGATCCAATTCCATTCAGAAAAAATCAAGCAAAATGAAATTCAAAAATTAATACCCTTTCTTTGATTTGTTATGTTTCTGGGTCTCTTTTAAGAAAATTTTGGCCTGTGCCAAGGAGACCTAGGGTTTCTCCTATTCCATCATGTAATGTTTTCAGAGTGTCTGCTTTGACTCTGAGGTCTTTGATCCATTTGGAGTTGATTCTGGTGCAGGGTGATATATAAGGATCTAGCTTTAGTTTTATACAAGTGATTAACCAATTTTGCCAGCATCATTTACTGAAGAGGCTGTCTTTCTTCCATTCTATTTTTTTAGCTCCTTTATCGAAGATTAGATGGCTGTAGGTCTGTGGGTTCATTTCTGGGTTTTCAATTCTATTCCATTGGTCCTGAGGTCTGTTCTTGTGCCAGTGCCAAGCTGTTCTGACTACTATGGCTTTGTAGTAGAGTTTGGTATTGATATTCCTCCAGCACTGTTCTTTCTGTTAAGGATCGTTTTTGCTATTGGGAGTCTTATACTGTTCCATATGAATTTTTGGATTGCCTCTTCTATTTCCTTGAAGAATGAGGTTGGAATATTGATAATTCAATTTGTAGATAGTCTGGGGCTGGGGTGGGGCAGGGAGGCCTGGGGGAGGGGTTGTTGGGAAGGGATGGGAAGGGGAAACAAAGGAGGAGGCGTGAATGCTTGATAAGAAATGTACTCATTACTTTGCCCAGGTAATTGCCCCTCTGTATGGTATTTTCACAATTAAAAAGAAAAAGTTAATATCCAAGGAAGGAGGGGCAGAGATGAGAAAGAAAAATTGATAGCGGAGGGGAAATTGATTGGAGTATAACATAAACAGGTGGGAATGTTAACAAATGAACTCCCCCCTCCATATAACATAAGCTAATAAAAGTTCTCTCTAAAAAATAATACCCCAAAGCTGGGCGCTGGTGGCTCACACCTGTAATTCTAGCTACTCAGGAGGCTGAGATCTGAGGATCCCGGTTCAAAGTCAGCCTGAGCAGGAAAGTCCTTGAGATTCTTCTCTTCAGTTAACCACCAGAAAACCAGAAGTGGCACGGTGGCTCAAGTGGTAGAGAGCTCACCTTAAGCTAAAGATCAGGCCTGGAGTTCAAGCCCCATGGTGGATAAAATAATAATAATAACAATAATAATAATAATACCCCAGTAAATACATAAATATTCCCAAGACCTGCAATGGATTGGAGTTTATCGTTTTATATTGAGGTTTTGTATAGAATATTAGTCATAACATTATAAGAGCCTGGTTTTTTAAGGTAATCTGGAGTAAAACAAACACATATGTGTATGTTCTGAAACATACACATGTATATTTGTCTATATAATAAAGTGCCCACATTTAGTGAGTTCACTGAGAATACTGTACAATTAATGTTCAGCTGATTCCCTGGAATCATGACTCACACCTGAGGTGCTGAGCCTCAGTTTCTATTCCTTTCCTATTTACCTCCAGAATGCTGGAGTTCTCTCAAAATTCCTTCCTGAAACCCTTACTCCAAGGCTTAAGATGGCTTAGGAGGTTTCTGAGTATAATAAAGTCAACCTGGCTAAATAGAGAAAACATGTTTCAGGAATGAAAAATGAGCCAGATATCAAGGACTCATTCCTGTTACTCTAGCTCTTTGAAAGTCTGAGAATGGAGGATTGTGTTTTGTGTGTTTTTTTTTTCCCCTTGCAGAGGTGGGGGCAGGGTTGAAAGTCCTGGGGCTTGAACTCAGAGTCTGGGCTCTGTCTCTGAGGTTCTTTTGCCCAAGGATAGTGCTCTACCAATTGAGCCATCGCTGCACTTCTGGCTTTTGGGGAAGTCTAGGGGAGATCAAGAGTCTCTCAGACTTTCCTGCCTGGATTGGCTAGGATTATAGGAATGAGCAACCAGACTGTTTTTCAAACCATAGCTTGGTATACAGTAGCACTTACCTGTCCCCTTGAGCTGTGTGGGAGCTAAGATTGAGAGGACTGAAGTACCAGGCTGGCTCAGACAGGAAAAATCTATGAGACTTCTTTTGAACATGGGAGTACACCTGTGCTCCTACAGATCACCAGAAGACCAAAGTAGGCTGATCATGGCTCATGTGCATGTAGGGTTGAGAAGGAAAACCTTATCCTAAAAATAAGTTGTGAAAAGCAGGGCTGAAGGTATGGCTCTATGACCAACCAAAGTAGGCTGATCATGGCTCATGTACATGTAGGGTTGAGAAGCAAAACCCTATCCTAAAAATAAGTTGTGAAAAACAGGGCTGAAGGTATGGCTCTATGGTATGGTGCCAAGCAGCAAATAGGATTCCCTGAGTCTCTATCTCAGTATGACCAAACAAGCCAACCATGAAACAAGCCAAAACACACCAAAATCCCAACCAACCCAAGCTACTTAGAAACATATATGTATAGCACTGTAAGTGTTTGGAGGGAACAGTTATTCATATATGAAAAAATGATTGGTATATCTTGTGTCCCTGTAGTCCCTATTGCTCTCACATCCATCCCTTTTGTGTCAATAACATGTTTCTTAAATAGGTATGTTCCATCAAAAACCAAACATATTTCATCTTCCAAATTCATATCAGTATTCATCGTGATTCAGTAGTAACTGTCGGCTTCGGGGGACTAACTTCCTAAGAAATTAATCTTCAAGAATAAAAGATTAAAGAAGTTATTTCATCACTTTGCTTTCAGACTGGAAGGACATGATTAATAATTAATAACTAAATATCATAAAGTTAATGTTTTTAGTTACACTCATAGAACAATAAGATCAATATACAGAATAATGTACAGATAATCTTGACTCTAGAAAACAATTTGATCAGTTGCCACAACTCAGTGGTTACTATTGAGCATGAATATGGAGAGCTATGATTTTCCTGGACAATCTGTCTTTAAGTAAAGGAAAATGAAATGTCCAAGTCATTTAAATCTTTATCTTCTGCTGTGTAACATTCACCCTGATGAGGTGATTTTGTGTACATACCTGTTTTTTATTTTGTTTTGTTTTTGTCGGTCATGAGGCCTGAACTCTGGGCCTAAGCACTATCCCTCACCTCTTCAGCTCAAGGCTAACTCCCTACCACTTGAGCCACAGCGTCCCTTCCGGCTTTTTCTGCTTATGTGGTGCAGAGGAATCGAACCCTCGTGCACTTGAGGCAAGCACTCTACCACTGAGCCAACTTCCCAGCCCCTTGTGTATACATCTGTATCACTAAAGTAGTGAAACAGCTCTAAAACAATTTGGGAGTGATAATTGTCTGTATTTGTTGCAAGGTGAAAATTCAGAGAAGCTATATTTTGAAGGATCAGATCTGGAGTCTTTATTAGAGCACTAGCAATCTGCAGACAGCCCATTGTTACAAAGGCCTGTAACCAGCAAATACCCTAACACAGATAGGAAACAGGCCAGAGAGGAAAGAACAAAAACAATACCAACAAACCAATTCAGTTCCAATGGAGAGCTGAATTGGGATGCTATGGTGATGGGAGATGGAGATGAACCAGAACACAGGGCACAGGACACAAACATGGAGACACATGGCATGGTATCATGGCATCTGTGCTGTTCCAAGCCTAAATAGGGTCAGGCCAGGGGGCAGCATCACAGGAAATTCTTAGTCTCAGACCCTGGACTAACAGGTCCAGTAATCAGCCAAGTGCCTTCCCCTGCCTCCCAGGATTCAGGCATGTCCATCACCTGGGCCTCCCCTAGCATGAAGACAAGATTTCAGACCCTTCCATCCACCATGTGGCCAATATGGCGCCGGCCAGACCTAACCTCCCTACTTCATATTTTCCAATAAGATGTTAAGAAAGTTAGAAAATTCTAGCATGATGTACTGTGAACTTCCTTGGGGCTTGAACTCGGGGCCTGGGCACAGTCTCTGATCCTCTTTGTATTCAAGGCTAGCACTCTACCACTTGAGCCGCAGTGCCACTTCCAGATTTTTCTGAGGAGTTTAATGGAGATAAGAGTCTCATGTACTTTTCTGCCTGGGCTGGCTTCGATCTTTAGATCTCAGCCTTTCCAGTAGCTAGGATTACAGGGAGTGACCTACTGGCACCAAGCTGAACATTATTTTCTTTTAAGTTATTTTTGCTCCTTTTCAAGTAGTAGCCATATCTGTATAGGTTTTGGATAAAGACTGAGTTAATCTTACCCTAAAAAAATCAAAAGCAAGATTAAACAAAACAAAAACAGAGAAGCAACAATGTCAAAGCAAACTAAGCCAAAGCAAATAGGTATTACTGAAATAAATAAGGTAAAATCCTATGAAATTAAGCCTCTAGTTGGTCATTGGTAGCTCACACCTGAAATCCTATCTGCTCTGGTGGCTGAGTTCAGCTAGGGCAGGAAAGTCCATGAGACTCATCTCCAATTAACCACCAGAAAACCAGAAGTAGAACTATGGTTGAAAGTGGTAGAGGACTAGTCTTGAGCTGAAAAAGCTCAGGGACAGCTCCCAGACCCTGAGTTCAAGCCCCATAACCACCGCCAACAAAAAAACCAAGCTATATCAAAGCTGATTACAAAAAAAATCACATGAATTTTTCTTTATTCTGCATAAGCATTATGAGAGAGAAAAAATGTATTCCATACTTAAGTATACACAGGAGCTCATTTTTTACATATCTGAGATCTTATTCTCTGTATAAAATCTGATTTGGCCCATTTAAGTTTAATTTTATATTATTACTGAAGAAATAAGCCAAAAATGTAGAGGACCAATCTCAAATGGCCATTGGTACCTACTAAGTTAAAAATAAAATATTTTAAGACCATACATATGTGACTTGAGATATGACAGTTCAATACAAGATTTATGGAAATGTTGCAAGCATTTTCTGATTTGAATATTTAGACATTGTTATACTAAGTCCCCCTTTTTTTCTTTCTCTGAAAGCATAATCTCCTGAAAACTGTAGTTACTTTTGTGTTTTATATGGTCATGTTTTCATTTCAAGTTTATATTTAACATTGTGTTTCGGTTAGGTCATTTTTTTGAACCAATTTGTTCTTAAGTGGGATATAAAAAATTATACAATAATATAACCTTAAAAAGTATAAGAATGATAGCTGCTTCTAGCATGGTAACTGAAATCTATTCTTAGTCTTCGGAAAATGATCAAATCCTCTATAAAGGCCACATACAATAAAACGTACTGTTCAGCTATTTTGTTTTAATGTTTACCATGTCCCTACTATATCCAGAACAGATAGCTCCATTGAGTATCTAAAAAGCTCTGTATTTTAGCAGTCATCTGAAACATTTAGAGCACATTCTAAGCATCCATATTACACAATGTGTGCATCTGTGGGCCTCTGGAAAAGAGAAGCCCTGTAACATGAGTTTTCAAGATGAAAAACACTTCCCTACATACCATGAATCTAAGAAAAAGTGAGGAGGGGAAAATGTGAATAATGCCCCAGCTCCTTGCTGCTTATTTAATATATATAGGTAGTTTGTTAATATCTGAGGCAGCTCTATGGTCTTTTCTTCTCTACCTAGCAATCAAGCCACAGCTCTACTTCTGGTTTTTGGTGGTTAATTGGAACTAAGAATCTCATGGACTTTCCTGCCCAGGCTGGCTTCCAACTATAATCCTCAGATCTTGGTTTCCTGAGAAGCTAGGATTATAGGTGTGAGCCACCAGTGCCTGGCTATATGGTCCTCTCTCGACCTGAAGACAGAAGGGAAATTAGTGTTCCTTGTAGCTGTACATATTCAGTCTATCCCCATCGTAACCTCAAATGATTTTTTTGAGTACCATTTCTTACATGAAGAAAATGAAGTTGTCCAGAAGGAGATTGGAAGTGGGTTTTGCTATGTATGATTTGGGAAGTAAGGTAGAAATTTCAAAGGAGCGAAAACGTGTTGTGTGCTGTCAGCAAAATCCTCTGAATAGGGAGCTGGACCATAGCAAGATAAAATTGCTCATTAGGTAGTCACTGAAGGTTTATCAAAACCAGCTAAAGACTGATGCAATATATAAAGAATAGATATACTTTAAAACACATATGCATCAACACATGTGTATATGTATTACATAAGTATCTTCATATGTCTGTATATATAATACATGTGTGCTCTATAGATATGTATGATATATATGTGTGCTTTGTATATATACATACATGCAATTATGTATTTCATATGTAAGAGTGAGTTGATAGGCCTTTGTATAGAGAACAAATTACAGAAAGATGCTAATTTTGAGGAATATATGATTTCTTAAATTATTCCTGAGACAAATCTGTTCACTGGGAGATGGTTAGGATTAGAAACAGAAATTCAGCTGCTTCTATTGAATTGATATGATAAGTAAGATAGATTTAATCCAAGTCTGGGACTAAGCATGGTAGGAAATCATAAAACCCAAGTAAGAAGATGGGCAAGGACAAAAACAATCCCGAGAAAAGAAACATCTGTTTGTTTATAGCTTGTGTTGAATGGTTATACTTTCTCTACTTATCATAGAGGGATAGAGGGGTGGTTGCCCAAATGAGAAAAGTCTGAGAGAATTGGATTTTAAAAGGTTTTGTTTTCCCAAAGGAAGCACGTGTGGAAAATTTTATTATTTTCACTCAAATGACAATACAAAAAAAAATCACAAAAACCAACAGAAAACAAAACCAAAACCTGTTCTAAATTTGAGGATTAAAAAAGAACCAGACTAATAAAGAATAAAACTGTCCTTTTTACACTAAAAATTTCTGGGGAACAAAAATTATACCTTCCTAATTTCTTTGCTTCCTAAATGCCAGTACCACATGGCGTGTTTATTGAGTTGAGCTGACACTCTCCTGGGAAGAAGCAATAACATCTTCTTACAGGCTGGCAGTCAGGGCAGAGTTCACCTGGCTTCGCCACTGTAAGTGGGTCAAAGTTAAAAACAGTTTTCATCTCATGAAAAGTGGAAAGAAAAGAGAATAGTGATTTCTCTTGCTTTGCCATACATTTCTAATGACTTTCTAATGTTTAAAAAACTGCTGGTTATTCTTCAATATGTGTCGTTTTAAAAAATATTATTTCTCAAATTATAAAGATTATGAACAAGGTTCTTATATTTAAAATACAACACTACAAAAGTCTTAGGGATTAAAAATGTGTTCCCATTTGCTTTTCTAATCAGTGACTGCTTTCATTGAAAAATCCATTTCTTTTCCTTTCTCCCTCTGAAGTGAAATAGAATTTTTCTAGATTCAAAGTTACCACAATTTATTCTATATTACCATAACCATCTTAGTGATCATTAGTCTTAGTGATCACATTCTTGTCTACTCAATTATACTATTAAATATTAATATGAAAATATACACACACATATCTCTAATTCCTGGGTAGATGTTCTAAGGCTCGATTAGATTAAAGATCTTAAGATAGATTAACATGGATTATGTGGGTGTGTCTGATGTAAAGTCCTTAAAAAAATGGAAGATGGACAGGAGAGTAAGAGCTGGAGATGAGAGGAGAACATTTGCTTTCAAATGTCCAAAGTTAGCTAGCTAGTGATTCTTCATAACATATTGGCTACAAGTTGAAATATGAAGGGGGAAAACTGTTCCAATATTGAAACCACTTCATGATTTGAGCTCATTCGCTCCACTCCTTTAATATCTAGCCTCTTTGGGGAAGAGGCAATATCCTTGACTGGCTATAAATTTATGAGTGTAGTTGCTTTTATGGCTCTGAATGTAATAGAACCTAAGTAAATACTGATAAGTTCTCTATTCTTCTGAGAAGTTTCCACCCACATAATATTGTCCTCTCATTGGAAATCCCCACAGCTTTGATAAGAATGGAGGCAAGAACTCTTATATATAACACTTGTCAATTAGAATCAGAACAGCATTCATCATTTTTGTTGGAAAGGTGCTTTTTTTAAAAAAAATTCCCACTTCAAGTATGTATAATGAAATTTTACGCTTATTGTCTTTTGAGTGCCTTCAGCTGGTTTGGGGGTTAATGTTGGCTTTCAAATTTACTTTTTCAAGCATCCTTTAAAATGGTTTGCATTTGTAGATTAAATGGTAAAGTGAATTAAAGAAGCAAGTATTTTCTACCATCATAGTGTCTCCACATAAATAGACCTGAAGTAGAACTGAAAAACCATGTTCATTTTTTTCATACAACAGAAGCTACTGTCTTTATTACTTAGCCCTGTAGGGAACCACATTAACTCTTTCCAACTACTTTTGTGCTAGGAACTATGTACACAACATTTTAAAAGAGTTTTCTTCCTTAAGAAGATATATATTGATTTCAGTTTTCTGTACACAGGATCACATATACAGCATGAAATAGTTGCATCAGAAAGGCCTTACAAATGACCAGTGTTGTCAGAATATTTTTAAATCCTAAGGAGTATAAAGTATGACTGAGGGGAAACATGATAATTTACTATGTAACAGAAACACACTTACCAATTTGCATATAGTTTTTGTTGAAATGTGAGTTATAATTTATAGACAATCCTGTTATTTGAAAACAAGTTTTTTTGAACCTTGTGCATGGTCTAGAAATTGGGAGCTTTCCTAAATGGCATTAATTGAAAAGACTCATAGCTTCTCAGCGTTTCATGTCATCATCTGTATCTGGGTCACATCTGTGAAAGGAGGGATGTTGAACTTTTATATGATTGTCTACATGAACCAACAACCAAAATGGCCCATTACAAGAACTAGTTCACAGTTCCACATAAGAATACAACAAGATTTACTTCTATCAAAGTATTCAGATCATTCAGCCAGGTGCCAGTGGCTCACACCTGTAATCCTAGCTACTCAGGAGGCTGAGATCTGAGGATTGAAGTTCAAAGCCAGCCCAGGCAGGAAAGTCTATGAGACTCTTATCTCCAATAAACCACCAGAAAACTGGAAGTGGAACTGTGGCTAAAGTGGTAGAGTGCTAGCCTTGAGCTGAAGAGCTGAGGGACAGAGCCCAGACCCAGAGTTCAAGCCACATGACAAAAAAAAAAAAAAGTATTCAGGTCATTCATAAACACTACACAAACATTATTATGCAATCAAGACTAAAATACATCTTTTCTTTTCCAGAACCTTATCACTAAGCAAATCATCTCTTTTTGATGTTTTTATTGATTTTCTATTATTTTTTGCTTAACAAAAAATAAATCAGAGACTTTTTTCCCCTACCTAATTAATGAATGAAAAAAATTTGAGTACAAGTTAAAAATTCTAAACACATTCTTGACTGGTTGCAGTAATCTCTCCTTCCTAAGAACTCAAAATAATTTATGAATTTTATACTAAAGAGATTTGAGAATAGAGCAGATAGTTACTTGGTCTATCTTACGTACAAAGTTGGTACCTGATTAATTTACAGTGGGGCAACAAGGAGGTAATGAGATATGATGAAAGACTACACTTAACCACACCTCTAGGTTTTTGTGTGTGTGCGCCAAAAATTCCAGAATTGAAGATAATATCAATGACAGGATATTTACCATGACCATGGATTAGATGGCTCAACTTTATCAAGGCTGTCAAGTCTTTGTTAATTAATCAATAAAGTGGTAGCATTTCCAGTGAAAAGCTTTTATGTTGTATCAGTAAGCTCATTCTAAACATCTATACCATAATCAGAATAATAAGAATAGCGAAGAAAATATTGCAGATAATATTTTATGTGGTTTTATTCACGTATGATATATTTAATAGTTTTAACAAATCAAAATCCAGAAATGATTATGGAACTAGCAAGAAGATTTTGAGTCTAGACATGTAATAGCCAAAACATAAAATGAACTATAAGCCTGAAAAGTAAACAATGAAGATATTTCTTATATCAAAAAGTGGAAGTAGAGTAAAAATAGGAAATAAAAGACAAAGCTCACTAATTCAGGAAGTTCAGCTTGTGGGAATGAGAGCTGGAAGGTGGAAACAAAGAATGGGAAGTTTAGATTTGTTCATGAAGAACGTAAAAAACATAAGTGTATACAAACAAAAGATGAGCATAAGTTTCAAATTCATCTTATTTCCTTTCCCACAATTCAACCTTCATTCACTGTTCTGTTCTAATTCTTCCTGGAATGCTCATTTCATTGAAGACAAGCAAGTTGATTCAGCTTTCTTTACTCTTCTTTCTTCGTAGTGAGTTTCCCAGCATGCATACATGTGATGGAATTATGTGTACAAAGTGTGCAAGGATAAGGACTGAGAAATAGCCAGTGTTTTGTTGCTAACTTCTTGTTTTTTTTTTTCACTGTCAGTTTAAAATAGTTGTCATTTAGTCAGTTTAAAGTAAATTAAATGACCCATTATTTTCTAATACCTATTCAAATTTATAAAAGTTTAAGGCCAATATGCCTATCTACTTAGTTCTAGATTTATGTTTCTTTACAATCATATCAGGATCTACTCCCTCCCCCCCCCCCCCCCCCCCCCCCCGGGCTTTTTCTGAGTAGTTTATTGAAGATAAAAGTCTCATGGACTTTCCTTCCCTGGCTAGCTTAGAATGGCAATCCTCAGATCCCAACCTCTGTGTAGCTAAGATTACAAGAATGAGCCACTGGTGCCTGGATTATTTTAGGTTTTTTTTTTTTTTTTAGTCTTCCTTTATGTTTGCCATCAGATCATCAAGTGATGATTGCCATTTTTCTGTATCTTTTTTTTTTTCTGAAACAGCTTTTTCTCAAATTATATATATCTTTGTAAAACTCAACTTAATCTAAGAAATCAGGCAAAATGAGTAGCTTATGATTTTAAGGAAAACCCCCTTCCTGAGAAGGGGAAAAAACCTCCAATAACTCTGTTTTCTGTATTCTGAGAAAAGCTGTGTCAGTCAGTGATTGCTATAACAATGCTACTTTACCAATGACCAAGAGGCACAATCTTTGTGTCTTGCTGTGGTTCATTTATTTACTTTTTGGCAGTACTGAGATTTGAACTCAGAACCTTGTACTTGCTGTTCAGATACTGTACCCCTTAATCCATGTGTCAGATCCTTTTTATTTATTTTTGTACTCCCAGGGCTGTAATTTGGTTGGTCCAGCCTAGGCTCTTCTGGATCACAGTTATACTATTGGCTTTTTATTGGGTTTCAAGTCTGAGGTGTAGGTTGAAGGAACAGTAGTAGAGCTGCCAAATTCTTTCACTGACAGCACACCAAACCATGTAAGGAATGACATCACATTCACTCACCTTCCATTAGTCACAGGAACTTCCTGTCCAAGCTCAGTGGTAATGGGATGAGGAAGTATACTCCACCCACAGTGGGAGACACTGTAAAGTTACACAGTGCAGGGTGTGAGCCTATAGTTCTAGTACAAGGAACTGAATAATGGAGACAGTAATATAATCTGTATCAGAAAGTATATGAACCTAGATGTGCATATTTGTTTGTTGGTTTTATTATTATTAGAGGCTTCCTTAAATGTTTTTCTTAAGGGGTTTGACTTGTTAAATTTAAAAGGTTGCTCATTGACATGTCCTTGTTTTATTGCTGATTACTAACTGTTCCGGTGGTAGTGAGCAGAGAGAAAGGCCTCAGTCTTGCATTTATGTATTAGACCTGTGTTTCACCCTGCCATGGAATCCCCATGGGCACTTGATTTTGCACTAATCTCTCATTAGTTCTTTGTTTACCCCAAAACTGTTGCCCCTTAACTTCCTGTCATCTAATCTCCCAAGCCATACTGGTTTTCTTTCACATCCCTACACCAAGCTAGTGAACATATTTGACCAGTTCCATCTCAACACACCTTTCAAATTCCTTCACTTGATTTTTATTCTACTAAGAGTGTTCATTGTTAGTCAAGATTTTACCTCACAAACCTCTAGAGCCAGAAGCATATTACTCTTATTATTCTAATAACCTGAGTGTGCCCATGTTGTTGTTGTTGTTGTTATTATTATTATAACCCAAGTGTGCCCATGTTGGCTTGGGGCAGGATGAACTTTCTTCTCACTGACTAGAGGATACAATTCAAATGGTTCTGGATGGATAGGATCTAAAGCCATATGTAGCTGCAGAACATTGCTTTTTCTCTTGAAGAACTTCCAACTCTTATATTCTCTTTTTAGTCTACCACTCAAACTACCTGGGATGCTGAATTCAAAACCTAATTCAGATGATTCACTTACTGCCCAAAGTAGCTCTCAATGCTGTCTTCACTTAGAAGTTCCCCACTCATCTGTCAGAAAGCTGTGGTCTTGGTTTTGCTCTTAGGCCTTATCCTTACTCTTCCATAGTTGATGGCCTCTTCCTGGGGCTACATACAACATTTGCCTTACTATTTCTTAGAGAATTTATTTCATGAGACTGGAGAGGTAGCTGAGTGAAGGGTTCTTTTCCAGCTTGTGTTAAGCTTTGGGGGTGGATCCACAGCACTGAAGAAAAAAAAAATTAAAAAATTTATAGGTTCTTTGTTTTTGGTTATCATAGTATTACAAGATTCTTGCTAAGTTCAGATGATGTGTGAAGTACCAAGAAGAAAATAAAGCCTATGGTAATCACTGTTTTCTTCTGCTTAAGAGAATACAGTAAACATTCTGGCACTAAGCTTGTTTGTTTTACAGAGATGTTATTTCAATGAACATTATGACATGGGTATTTTTTCCAAACACATTCTATTGTAGAAATGAATTACATTGTCTTCTCTTATTCCAGGTTATACATTCTAGCAAGGGACATCTTTTCTTAAGTTATACCTTACTCCAGTGTCCTTTGCTATTAATTAACAGTTTTGTGAATGTTAAACAAAAGGAGAGCATAGTTTAAGTCCAAAATAATTCAATGAACCAAGAAAGTGTAAGTATAGTCAATGACAAATTACAAAATAGGTAGTGTTTTACTAATAGCAGCACATCTTGTTATCATTCACACTATTATCTCAATACTGGCCATTGTTATTTGATAAAATTGTATTAATCTTTATTTAATCTTTCTAATTTATTTGCTAGAAAGAAGCTGGTCACAGAGATGTTCAGTATTGATCAAAAATACTGTAGTTTTTGCACTGCAAAGAGCTATAAGGGGTTAAACTATTCTGATTTCTTTTCCCTTTCTCGCTTCCTTCTCTCGTTCCTTGAGAGGCATGTGCCTTCTTTGTCTGATCTCCTTGTGGTCCTTGTCACAGCTGTCTTCCTTTTCATCACTCATACATTCAGTGACTTGCAGCTCTCCTGGAACCTTAATAATGTCCTCGTTTGTTTGGATGATCTTCCTGATAAAATCCTGACAATCTCTCCGTATAATGGGAAGACAATCAAAATAAAAAATGCTTTAAGAGTTCAGGTGGTGGAGCATACTATTATTTTTCACACTGTGCAAGGATATTAAAATACGGACTTTCATACTTTTGATTGAGTATGTGATGAAATCCAAGAAAAATTGAGAATTTGAATTATTCTACTGCCAGCAGGGACTGTAGATCATGTACAGAAAACAAGCACACGTAACCCACTCCCCGTTCCTAATCTCCAGAGTGGCACGGTGTCTTCCTCTCATATCCGCTTCTGTAGGATTCCTAAGCAATTGCTTCCTTATACGACTCTTCATATTTTGCAATTACCGTGTGAAATTGTACTAAATTATACAAGGTCATTTCTTTGGTGTTCACTGCGTAAGTCACTAATAATGGAATGCTTTCTGTTGGTAGAGTTTCAGATTTTTCAAGGGGCTTTCCGTTAAATTATCTCAGTTCACTCAATAGCCGTCTGAAATCAGCAGTGGAATTCTTATAATTCTCCAACCTGTCCTCTATATTCTGCCTCTTTTGCTCTGATCATTTCCCTATTTCTCTTTCTCCCTTCTAAAGAAGCAGCATCCTGTAGCAAGAGCACAGAATATGAATTCAGGTATGTAAAACCTGTCCCTGCCTTGCTGAGGTATTTTGACATTGAAAAGATCACTTTCATTTCTTTGAACCTTGTTTTTCTTTTTAAATGGGTCAAAGAAAAATGATGCAAAAGTATTCTCCTCGAAGTTGTAATATTTAAGTCAGGTAGGAGATGGGAATCATCAGTAGAAGAAATGGAAAGTCAACATTTTGTTATTGTTGTTATTGGTGGTCGTGGGGCTTGAACTCAGGACTTGGATGTTGTCTCTGATCTTTTTTCACTCAAGGCTAGCATTCTACCACTTTGAGCTACAGCACCACTTCTGGTTTTCTGGTGGTTAATTGGAGATAACAGGCTCACAGACTTACCTGCCCTGGCTGGCTTTTGAATCAAAATCAACAGATCTCAGCCTCCTGAGTAGGTAGGATTGATTCTGTGCCCTGAACCACTGGTGTCCAGTGATGTTATCTTTTTTGAACAGTGGTTTGGAGTATTAGAGAATAACCTTGGCCTTAATTCTTTGAAAAACATACAAACAACTGTTTTTCTCTTTGTGCTCGTATTGGGGCTTAAAGACCTTACACTCTTGCTCAGTTTTCTTGTTCACATCTGGTGCTTTACCACTTGAGCCACACCTCAATCCCTGCTTTTTTGCTGGTTAATTGGAGATAGATTCTCAAAAGACTTTGCACCACAGGCTGGCTTCAAACTGCTATCATCTTGGTCTCAGCTTCTTATGTAGCTAGCAGTAGAGCCATAACACCTGGCTTACTTCTTAATTATAGCACTTGAGTAAGTTATCTAAGCTTTCTAAACTTAATTTTCCTATATATTAAATGGGAACGTAGAAATTGCCTTTTGGAAATGTAGAAAAGTAAGACAACACATGTATTAATCTTAATCCAGTTCTCAGATGCATTCACATAATTGAGAAGTTATTTTCTTTTTCCTTTGTCTTCCCTTTTTTCTTTTTTCAGGTCTGTTCTCTTTTCTTTCTACTTTCTTCTTTCATCGCATAATTGTGTGTCAGACGAGGTCATGATTGGTAAATAATTAATAATTTAACTTTTAATAAAAATTTTACTTCTCATAAATTACACATTTGGGTTCAGGTGGGAAATGAGGGTTTGACGACTCCTCCACCCTATTTGAAAAAGACTGTTTCCTGTGATGTTTTGGGACCTCTTTGAAAACTTTGTGCAGTCCAATTTGGAAACTGCTGATGTAGCCAGCACTCTTATTTTACAGATGAAGAAACTGAGCTTGCGAGAAGGTGAATGACCTTTCTGCCTAAGTTGCAAAGCAGGTAAGTGGAGAGCCTCCATTGGAGCTCAGTTGTTTTTTGCTTTTATTTTATTGGTTCCTTTATTAGACGGAGGTAAGACTGAAAAAATATGTTACAGTCTATTTGTGTAATGGGAATTATATACAGCAGATGAGGAAGAGTAACATGGTATGCCTATGAAATGAATGGACCAGAAAAATACTCTGCAGGGATCAGAGTGATTACGGTTGCGGGGGATGGGACCCTGTAAGCTCCTGGAATCCCTGGACTGCTTGCTCTGTTCATGGTCATTTTATCCTCAATGCACATGGTACTGCCTGATTTTCAATACATTTAGAAAATGTTTTCTGAGTAACATTAAGTGACTACATGAGATACATAATTGAGCTAGTCTCAGAAAAAAGATGTAGAAAGTCTAGATTAGGGTTTAAGTGGCTGGTTGCTTATCTTTATGAAGCTATGAAGTCAATTCAGCTGATCACGATTCACAGATAAAATGGTAGAATATCGTGATGTCAAAAAATAGATTTTTGGGATGCAAACATGAAACAAAAGATGTGCTGAGGTGCGTACCCCCCACAATTTAAATTATATGCCTTATTGTAGGTCATAGTTTAAAAACAAATGGAAAAAGTGCTGCTGTAGTTTGAAGGAGGTATGGGACTATGTTGTGGAAAAGTAGTTAAATTGATTAATTTTTCTGTATCAGAGGTCAAGGGAAATTAAGTTAAAGTTCATCAAGAAAAAGAAGAGTCCTGGGTTCTTTACACTTGAAGAATCATTGGACATTTTTTTCCCTTCACATTGTCTCCACTCTCCACACTGAGGATATATGGTGAAACTGTGTTTTCCAAGTTATATATTTTTAAAATTATTTTTGCATAGTAGTATAAAGGGGTTTCAATTCAATATGTGAGTTAAAAAAATAAAAAAAAAACCCATGTGAGTTTATAAGTACACTCTATCTTGATTAGTGTCACCCTTTTTGATGGAACTATATGTTAGGAAGATTAGAGAAATTAATCTGTCAGGTATAGATAAATTGGATTGGAATTGGGGAGATAAAATAGAAAACTTTGCAAACAAGACAACTCAGGATAAAAAGAATGTGGCTTGCTGGGTGACAATTGGTAGAGAAAACCAGTGACTTAGACATGGTTAGTGTAGAATATGAGTGGATGATGTCATCATGCTTTCAAACTGATATTTGAGAAAAATATTAAAAAGGAACATATTACAAAAAGAAGTTATGAGAAACCTTTTAAGATCATAAAGAGGTAGTAGAATCTTTGGTTAGGAATAGTCAGTCAAAATCTCTAGACAGATACTAGACATGAATGTAAGAAAAGTATTAAAATTCTAGTTAGAATGAGAAGACTTAAAGGAAGAGATTCTCTTTCTTTTAAACTGTAGTGATTGAAACCAGAGGTGATGGGAGAGATGTTAGATAAATGTAGGCAACAGAAACTTGAAGAAACATAATGTAAACAACGTGTAAGTTGGGGTATTTATTTAGACTATGACTCAAAAAACTTTTTTTTTTTTTGCCAGTCCTAGGGCTTGATGAACTGAAGGCCTGGGTACTGTCCCTGAGCTTCTTTTTGCTCAAGGCTAGCACTCTAACACTTGAGCCAGAGTGCTACTTCTGGCTTTTTCTGTTTATGTGGTAGTGAGGAATCAAACTCAGGGCTTCATGCATGTTAGGCAGGCACTCTACCACTAAGCTACATTCTCAGCCCCAAATAAAATATTTTCTGCTTGTCTCAGACATATGGAGGGGTGAGGGGGGGTGAAGTGGGAGATGGGAAGGGGAAACAAAGGAGGAGGCAACAATGCTTGATAAGAAATGTACTCATTACCTTGCCCAAGTAATTGTAACCCCTCTGTATGGTATTTTCACAATAAAAAATTAAAAAAATAACAAAATATTTTGAAGTGTGTAAAAGCATGTATTTTCCTATAAAAGAAATGTATTCTTTATTTACTATACATTTCTTTAATATAACCATTACTTGAAAAATTACATAACTGTGGCCATTCACTGTATTCTGTGTAAATTGGGAAGTTATAAAGGAAACTGAATATTGTATAAAAATATTGGGTATTGATTCCTTATTCTACTTAAAGAGAACTGATGTTCAGAAAGCTAGCAATTTCTAATTAAAAACTTAAGAAATATTATCACATAGGTTTAGATTTTTGGTTTGAGTTTACCTGTTATTCATAGAAAATTCTGAATTAAGTCAACACTTAAAAATAATGTTTTTCGGCCTGGGAAGGTGGCTCAGTGGTAGAGCGCTTGCCTCGCATGCATGAGGCCCTGGGCTCAATTCCTCAGCACCACATAAGCAGAAGAAGCCAGAAGTGGTGCTGTGGTTCAAGTGGTAGAGTGCTAGCTTTGAGCTCAGGAGCTGAGGGACAGCACCCAGGCCCAGCGTTCAGGCCCCATGACTGCCCCCCACTCCAAAAAAACAAAAAAGTTTTTTACAACAACCATTGCTTTGGTAATTTACTTTTAGAAAAAACAAACAAACAAAATAGGTAACACTCTTTCGTAGTTTAAGAATCTGGGTTAGACAGCATGGTAGATGTTGTCCCAGGAGGACACATGTGAATGAGAAGTGTGTGCTTGTGTGTATCTGCAAACGTACTCATCTGTATTTCTAAGTATGGTTGTGTGCATTTGTAGCTGTGCTGTATGTATCAGTAAATGTGTATTTTTTTATTAAGTGTCCTGGTGTATATTTATAATTGTGGTTGTGTGTATATCTAATTGTGCGTGTAATGAAACTCAGTCTCTAGGCATGATCAGGTACAAAGGCCCATCATTTAAGGCTCAGAACTAAGTAAACATGTGATATTATAATTATTTTATTGAGCTTTCTTGTTTTACAATCCCATAATGGCACAGGGATCGGTTACATTAATGAGTGCTGAAAACCTTCAGCTTCATGGAGTTGTTTTTTTTTTTTTAAATCTATTCATTTAGTGTTTTTATTTTAAAGTGCCAAGAAGAAAATGCCCAATTCTGAGTCTTCCTTTTTTTATTTTTTTGGGGGGTCCGGTCGTGAGGCCTGAACTCTGGGTCTGGGCACTGTCCCTTAGCTCTTTAGCTCAAGGCTAGTGCTCTACCACTTGAGCCCAGCCCCACTTCTGGCTTTTTTTTTTTTTTTTCTGCTTATGTGGTGCTGAGGAATTGAACCCAGGGCCTCATGCAAGGTAAGCGCTCTGCCACTGAGCCACCTTCCCAGCCCTGAGTCTTCCTTTTTATTATAAGAAACATAGAAGTACAATTTTCATCATGGAGAAGGAACTAAAATATATGTTGCATGTCTCTACCAGACAATTTGTATGTCATTATGTAATACTGAGTATTAAGTAATCAATATCAGGCTTATGTCTCTTTTTACACTTTTTAGCCCAGCCTTATTGGAGACTTAATTTGATGATTGAGGAGCTAGTATAATTTAATAGTTTAATTTTTAAATTAATAATTTATTAAATTCAAAATTTAATAATAGTTTAACAACCAATATTTTCTTTTTGCATGTATTGTGCAGTATTCATACCTTATTTTATTGAGTCTAGATAGCAGGAATTCTTTTCCATGTAATTCTTTTTTTTTTCCAATACATTTTTAAAAATTTGTCTATTTGTCTATTTTTTTTGGGGGGGTCCGGTCGTAGGGCCTGAACTCTGGGCCTGGGCACTGTCCCTCAGCTCTTCAGCTCAAGGCTAGTGCTCTACCACTTGAGCCACAGCACCACTTCCGGCTTTTTTTCTTTTTGCTTATGTGGTGCTGGGGAATCGAACTCAGGGCCTCATGCATGCAAGGCAAGCGTTCTACCACTGAGCCACCTTCCAAGCCCCTTGTCTATTTTTTTTATTACTAAGTTTTTTTTTATTGGGAAAATACCATTCAGAGGGGTTACAATTACACGAGCAAGGTAATGAGTACATTTCTTATCAAATATTGTTGCATCCTCTTTTGTTTCCCTTTATCGTCCGATTACAACTTTACAAAGTTGAAAAGTTTGTTTTTCCACATAACGTCTTATACATCTCATTGTTGCAATGGGTCCACCTGTATCCCTATTTTCTATGTAATTCTTATAGGAGTGTGTATGCAGCTTGCTATGGAAAGAAAAAAGGACTGTGCAGAAATAGGCATCCCAATTTTGTCTTCTCAAGTTTACCAATCATGTAGGTCCTTCTATCTCCTCTAGGCTTAAGTGGGTAAATAGGAGTATGGACCAAAGAGACAGCTCTAATTCCACAAACAGCCAAGAGTGAGAAGTTCCTCCTCTCCAACTATTATTATTTCCACTGCTTATATTACTAGATTCTGTTTGAAAACTAAGCATAAATTTTTATTTAGGCATGGTGCAGTAGCACGTATCTGTAGTCTCAGCTCTTAGGGAGGCTGAGCTGGAGGATCCCTTAAGCTCATGAGTTCAATATCATCTTGGGAATCATAGAGTTGTCTTTAAAATAACCAAAAAAGGGGGTTGGGAAGGTGGCTCAGTTGTAGAGCACTTGCCTTGCATGCCTGAGGCCCTGGGTTCGATTCCTCAGCACCACATAAACAAAAAGAAAAAAGCTGGAAGTGGCGCTGTGGCGCTGTGGTAGAGCGCTAGCCTTGAGCTGAAGAGCTGAGGGACAGCACCCAAGCCCAGAGTTCAGGCTCCAGGAACGGACACCAAAAAACAAAAAAACAAAAAATCCCAAACCCAAACCAAACATGTTAATATGATGATCATGGTGTGGCTTGCCTATCTGACTTATTTATCTAATGTTTACAGTAATATGGAAGAGTAATTAACTTTAGAATTAATTTAAAAATCTCTTTGTTTTATTAATATCTGGTCAACTGAGTGCCTTTAAGAGTTTGTAGGAGTCAAGGAGAAGTACGTGCAAAATTTCAGGAGTTTTAAGTATTAAAAAATGATCTGGTAATTAAAAAGGAAATCATTTTACTTGATTTATGGATATGGTCCTTGAAGTCAGAGCCTACCAAAATTTTATGTATGCTACAGGTTACTGTTGATTATTGTTGAGACATGGATTTTTTTTAGTACTGAACTATTTTTTAAAAATCACACTGTGGAGAATGATAAATGTTAGACTTTTTCAATATTATTGATTATTGGACTCTATATTCAAAATTAGTTCCTCAAGTCTATTGATGTGCAGAAGAATAGCTAAGTTTTTGATGACATAGTGTTTAGATGAGATACATATGGAGCAAAAAGGCAACCAGGTGCTGGTGACTCCTGCTTATAATCCTAGGTCTGCAGGAGTCTGAGATCTGAGGATTGATGTTCAAAAGCAGTCTGAGCAGAAGTGTCCATAAGACTCTTATTTCCAATTAACCACCAAAAAAGCCTGAAATAGAGCTGAAATAGAGCACTAGCCTTGACTGAAAAACCTAAGGAACAGTGTCCAGGTCCTGAGTTTAGGCCCAAGTACTGGCCAAAGAATCAAAAAGGGAGCAGAGGCAATGGATATACAAGCAGGAGAGTAACACTGATTTTCTGGACATAATAATATATAAAAGAGGATCTGCATCCAAATAAAAAGAGATTTAAACATTCAAGAGCCATTATTCTGATAGGTTTTGCACTTTGTATTTACACCATTATAAAGATACTATGAAAAGTTCTTACTATTCATGAGTTTATAGTAATATACTTGAAAATCCAGTGAGTCTGGAGACCAAAGGATGAAAACCTTTCAAAGGGACTTTTGTATATTAGAACTTTATAGTATTTCCACAGGCATTTAAGATGCTAAAACTTATTACATGGATTCTAAAAATCCAGGTCTTTGTATGAGGGATTTTCTAACAAGAATTTTTTTCTTTTAGTGAATAGAGTGAAATTAGTAACTATGAAAGAAGTAAATATTTGAGTTTGGAAACACAGGAGGTGTGAGCCCACTGTGGAAATTAGAGAGTGATGTTCTAGAGTCACAGAATGGTGTGCACTGACATGAGGATGCCTGGAATCTGTTATAGTTGTTCAAAATTTTGTTTTTGTTAGGAGTGTGTGTCCTTGCTCAAGTTATTATACCTTTTAACTGGCAGTTTTCTCATTTGTAAAACTAGAAATGCTAATTAAATAGCAAATGGGATATAAAGAGTCTTGCAAAGTAGTTAGCGTTGAATTGGTCCTGAGTGCAATATTTTCCTTTCAAATGGAACTGTAAATTGTCTCTGACCAAGTTATCACCCTTATTAGATAGATCAGCTTCTCAGTATATCTTTTAGCTTTGCTCAAAACATGGGGAAATAATTGTCTTATCTAATGGAATTAGAAAGGGCTGTTCTTGGGAAGTAAGAGGATTCAAACAACTAGAGAACTGGTTGTTCACATCTGTAAATCTACCACTTGGGAGGCTGAGAACTAGAGCATCAAGGCTTAAGGCCAACGGTGGGCAGAAAATGTTATGAGGCCGCTTCTAAAATCATTGTTGGGCACAGAAGTACATACCTGTCATCCTTAGCTATATTGAATGTTGATACTGGGAACACCAGTACCAGGCCAGTCAGGGTAAAAAAGTCCCTGAGACTACATTCTTGAAGGAAAGTTGGGTGCAGTGATATCAGGCAGCCTAAATATAGGCAGATTACTGCCCACATGTGTGCTCAGAGGGGAAGAAAGTCTTTATCTTAGAGCAAAGCAAAACAAAATGAAACAAAACAAAGAAACTGGCATATACCCAAATGATCACAAACCAGGCCACACTAAAGCTACCAGCACAACTTTGTTTATTGCAGCATTATTTACCATAGCTAAGATATGGAACCATCCCAGGTGCCCCTAAGTAGATGAATGGATCAAGAAAATGTGGTGTATATATATATATATATATATATATATATATATATATATATATACACAATAAAAATGTGTATACATATATATATATATAGTGTATATATATATATATATATATATATACACACACACACACACACAATGGAATTCTATGCTTCCATCAGGAACAATGAGATCACTTCATTTGTGAGGAAATGGAAAGACTTGGAAAAAATTATATTAAGTGATACAAAGACTCCATGGTTTCTGTCATTAGTAATAATTAGTACATGTCTAGCATAGCCCTAGCAGAAGATCACAATAGCTCAATAACTATGTTCATATGACCATATAAAATGATGCTAATTGAAATGAACTCCAAGATATAGAAATAAGAGCGCTTTTGTTGTTGTTGCTATTGATGTTGTTGTTTTTAATGTACTGTATGAAGTTATTTCTTTTTTTCTTTTACTTTTTTTTCCTTTGGTTAATCTCCTGTTGTCACTGTTTTTGATTTTGGTACCCTGTGTCTTTTATATACATTTATCTGATTTGGGGAAGGAAAAGGGAATAAGAAAATGGTGAGACAAAGGACAAAGGGTGAACCAATGCAACAGCAATACTCACAAGGCAATATGCTGGAAATGAACTTTATTATTTGGGGGGGAGGGAAAGTGGGAGAAAACGTGGGATGGGATAACACTGTTCAACAAGAAATAAACTCATTACCTTAGTTGTACATCACCTTTACAATAAAGTTAAAAAACATTTAATCCTCCCCCCCAAAACAAAAACAAAGAAACTGGAAAACAGGATTGGAGGTATGACTCAGGAGCTCATATGAGCTTAGTTGTCAGCAAGAGCAAGGTCCTGAATTCGAATCCTGGTACTGCCAAAAGAGAAAAACATGGCCTTGGGAAAAGTACAAATCACAGCTTTCATTTCTTACATTTTTTCAAATGTAGACCGTATGGAATCAAGTGCTCTGTGTTTAGGAGAGAATCGATTTGGGGTAGGCTCTGCTGGAGTCTATGCAGCAGAGCCAAGATTTGGACTGTAGAAGACTGCCACTGGGATCAGAAAATTATGCACAACAGAATGTATTATGAGAGATAAGGCTAGGGAAAATTATCAGGGGTTGCATTTTTAACAAAATTTTTGTGTGTCTACTTACTATTTTGTTTACTAGAAACTGAGTGGAAATGGAACTAAGACAAATATTCCCTGTTTAACTGCCATGAATTTGAAAGAGAAATTTATAATAAAATGAACCAAACAAACAAAAGGAAGAAAGAAGTCCTCTTTAATTCCTATATCTTTTGTTATTTGGATCAACAGTGTATTTGTAGAAAACTGCCCAGTATGTCAGTATTTCTAAATTTATTTGCATCAGTTTGAGGAAAATAATTTTTCATGATATTTTTAACTGGTCAAAAGAAGGGAAGCATATCACAAGGTCTCATGATACATTTTTTTTACTATATTAATTTTATTATTGAGGGGAAATTATTGAACATTTGCTATAAATCTAGCATTCTTCAAGAACTTCATGATTAATATAACAGTAAAAAAAGAAGTTCCTATTAACTAGGATTATAGGAATGAGCCTCTGGCGCCCAACTAGGAACTTCTTTTTTTTTTACCCCTGAGTTCGATTCCTCATACCACAGAAACAGAAAAGGCCAGAAGTGGCTCTGTGGCTCAAGTGGTAGAGTGCTAGTCTTGAGCAAAAGAAGCTCAAGGACAGTGTCCAGACCCCGAGTTTAAACATCAGGACTGGCAAAAAAAAAATGTTTTAGTGAATCCAAGACTGCATATAAAAGATAACAGATGATATGAGAAACAATGGTTACAAAACCATCCAACATTATGTATCAGTTTCACCTATCAAACAATGACATATGGAAAATTTTCCTTGTTTTCCCTCAACCTTGCCAGCAAATATAGCTGGAATAGTTCATAATGTTACATATTACTGCAAAAAGTAATTGTTTCTAATCCTAATAATGACCTTGACTGGATAACTCATGTGCCTGGGTTTTCTCATAGGAGGATAGAATTAGACCATTTGTTTTTGAACTGTGCCCTGTAGGGTTTTATACACTAGGAACACAATAGTTTTACATACACTTCTGCTCTGAATGTAAAAGGAGCTCGGAGACAATGCGCAGGCCCAGAGTTTAAGCCCTCAGACTGGCAAAAAAGGAAAGAAAAGAATAAAAAAGAAAACATTGGTGAGGTGTGAGAATGCTTCTCAGAGTGTTTGTCCCATTCAGAAGAGGCTCAGCCTTAATGGAGTACCTTCAGACTCTTCAGAGAGAAAATTTGTCAAACTATACATGGAAAATAAATATTTTGTTTTATTTACTTCTTGGTGCTGGTTTTGTACTCAGTGGCTGAGCACTGTTCCTGAGCTTTTGTGCTCAAGGCCAGCATTCTACCACTTGAATTACACCTCCACTTCTGGCTTTTTGGGTAGTTTATTGGAGATAAGAATCTCATGATATTTTCCTGCCCAGGCTAGCTTTGAACCAAGATCCTCAAAGCTCAACCTCCTGAGAATGTAGGATTATAGGTAAAAGCCACAGGTGCTCGGCTTATACGTGCAATTTTGAATAAAAATAAAAATGAGTTGAAAACTCATTTTAAAATAAAAATAAATAAAAATATGCAAACAAAAAACCTATCTGTAGTGTCTACTAGTATATACCACTGTACTACACAAAGCAATGAATGTCCTCACTTTCTAACCTGAATACCCATTATTCATTGTACCTTTGTTCAGCAAAATTCAGTGAATCTCACTGGAAATGTTCAGGTAGACTTTTCTTATACTCTTGAATAAAATTATGAAGTTGGTTGATAGTACTAGTGCAGACTTGACTGTCAAGAGCTCTGAGTGTGCTCAAATGGATCGTGTTGTAGGTGGGTCGTATTCAAAAGTACAGTAATTTCCTTCCGATGTCAGTGTGTCCCTTACATAATTCTTTCCATTACCATATAAAAACCTCAGACAAGAATGCAATTAAAGCACTGTGGTAGATATGTAAGCAGCAGATAGATTTAGTGAGTCACCTAGAGGAAATTGAGTCCTGGAAATAAGGAGATTTGAATAAGATTTCCTTGTATAGGTCTTACAAAACTTTATATTAGTTTAGTGTGCTTTTAGATATTATCTTTGAGCACTGAGGTGTTTGTCACTACCTGTTAGAACATTGACAAGGTTATTTATTTATTTATTTTGTGCTGTCACTGGGGCTCGACCTAGGGACTATTTTTCTCTCATGGGGCTGGCACTTTAACACTTGAACCACAGCTCTACTTCAGGCTTTTTGGTGGTTTATGAGAAATAAGAGTCTCATAGATTTTACTGCCTGGGCTGGTTTCAAACCCCAATCTTATATTTAATTTAGGATTCCAGGATTACACCTATGAGCCATGAAGGACTTGTTCTACTTTCTCTCTCTCTCCCTCTTCCTGTCCCCCACCCCTCTCTCTCTTTCTCTTTTGCTATAAGTGGTACTAGGGTTTGAACTCAGGACCTCAGGCATGAGCTCTACCACGTGAGCCAGTTACTCAGCTGGTTATTACATCTCCTTTTTCCCACCAAGCACACTTGAATTTTAAACTAGAAGCAACAAATGAAACAGTCAATACTTCTAATACTTATGTATACAATTTTTTAAACCAATTTAAGTCATCTTTTTTTTAAATTGCTTGCTCTTTGAATTAGTCATTGGTTAACCTTTGTCTGAAGAGAGTGTGACTTGTCTTCAGGGGCAGACCAATAGAGAGGAATGGTATAGGTGAATGCAATCATAATACTCAGTGTGCTTATGTGAAAATGGACCCAAGTAACTTGAGAACATGATAGAATTGGGATAGATGGGGGAGAAAATTGGAAAGGGAGATATTGATCAAGGCACATTATATTCATAACTTGAAATGTTGAATTGAAATCTGTTTGTACAGCTAATTTATGCAAAAACTGTGAGAAATAGTCTTAAAAAACTGACCACAAAAATAAACACACACACACACACACACACA